>NC_031799.1:24395953-24420613 GCF_001522545.3 Parus major
CCCGCGTTCCCGCTCCGAGCGCTCCGCTCCCCGGGCCGCGCTCCCGCAGGCAGCGGCGCTGGGCTGGGAGCTGCCCACGCCAGGCACGGGTTGATCAGCCTGCTACCCGGCCCTTCCACACGTGTTTCGTGTTGCATAGTGCACTGGATCCCGACAAACCAAACCACATCTTAGCTTCTCAGCTGCCACGTGTACGTGATACATAACTTCAGCTGTTCTTAAAACCATCTTGTGTTGATATCCTAAGGCTTTTCTGCCAACCTGTTTCACTAGCTAAGGACAGTGAGGCACTGAAGGTGTGGAGTTATGAATACCAGACTGGGGGTAGAGACTTAATAAGTTTCTTCTTGCTGCACTGTAAATTTGTTCATAACCTACTCTAGATGGACAGCATACTTTCTTTGTAACAGCAGCGTTAGACTAATATTAAGCAAATTAGACTGCTGTAACAGAGCATAGGTTGAAAAGATTCCTCCCTATGAGAGATAAAATAGGATTTTACTCCAGCCCAAAAGAACTAGGGGGGGTAAATGAACGAAAAGTGTTCATTCTGGTTTCTACTTGTTGTTACGTATGGTTTAGATACAATTTATTTGATCTGTTCATTGCACCCGTTAAGTGCTGTTGGGAACCGATAAAGAAGCAATGCTGAATACATAACCAAAAAAGGAGAAAAATAAGAGGGGAGAGGAAAGAAGGGTAGGTGTTGGGGGGAGAGAGTTAAGTCCCTAAATATGCTACCATTGGGAAAGGGGGCAGGGACCCTCCCCCCCGTCGGCTGTGAAAGAGTGTAAGAAGGTTATCATTGAAGCAAAGTGTTCTGTGTTTTCACATGCAGGAGGAAGGGAACATGCCTTGTTCACATGAATATTTCTTTTTTGAAGACGTTGTCCCCTGTTAATTCTATGGAAAAGTGAGTTACCTCTCAAATCCCTGAAGGAGAGAAAGAAGCCAGTAAAACCCCATTACCATTCCCATTACCAGCCATGTTCATGACTTTACACGGGTGTGCATTCATTTCTAAAATTCAAAACTTTTCATTGTTTTTCCTTTGTATGGTTCATCACATACAAAAAGGCTATGCAAGGAAGCAGGCACAAAAGTCCACAACTCCAAAATTACAGAGAGAACCTGCTGGTTATGGTGTCATCAGGACTTTGGAAAGTTAAACTTACCTGGAGGAAAAGAGGTACAGGTTGATGGTGTACAGCCAGGTTTGCAAGATGGCTTGCAACCATCTTGTAGCACCTATCCTCTACATCCAGCCCCAGCATACTTTACTGGAAGCATACCTAAGTATTGCTTTACTTCAGTTGCTACATTCATTCAGCACAGAATATAGCAAGCAACCCACCTGCATGTTATCTTAGAAAAGCATACAAACATAGGGGCATCTGAAGCAGCTGTAGACCTAGGATGTCAATGCCAAATATTGACAACTGAAAATGATATGAAAATCGTTATCTAAAGGTTAATTTACATAGTTTCCAATGTAACAATGTAATATTATAAGATACTCTCAGGTTTCAGTTCCAGAAGAAACCGCCTCCTGCATTTCTATCATGCAAATAAGGACTTAGGCAAGATTTTTGTATGTTTTGGGACTATGTATCTAGCAAAGCTAAAGTTTGATAGATAAGTTTTTATAGATCATATTCAAGTAACAAAGGGAAAAAAACCACACACTGCAGAGACTGTCTTCTGATTCATAAAACATCCAAACATCAATCAAATTACTGTTGCCTAGGGCTATGCCACTGGTAATGTTTACTCAGTTTTTCACGATATACCAAATGGTTTCTGCTTGAATACATTGGATATTGAAAACAGTTAAAGGTAAGGAATCTGATTTGACAATTACTACCTTAATTAATAAGGATCAAAATATTTAGATGAATGCTTAGCTTTCAACACACACAAAAAAAGTAATGTTACAAAATGGAAAGTATCATCAGCAAGGAGGCAGTGAGGTGTTTTCTCGAGCTTAGTAGTATTACTACTACTTAGTACTTGCTTACTACTCTTCCTACTCCTCTTCTAACTCCACCCCACTCCTCAAGTGGCACAGCTTAGATAAACTTCTCCAAGTAAACTTACAAAATTTTAAGTCTACATCCACTGGCTTCCCATCATTAACTAGATGGTTGAGCTTGACACAAAGGGAAATTAAATTTGTCAAGGACTTCCCCTCATGAGCCCTTGCTGTTTGTGACAAATGACTGCATTGTCACTCCACTGTTTTTCAGTAACTGCTGGATTGCCTTATCCATAGTTTTACCAAGCACTGCAGTGAGACTGGTAATCCTGTAATTACCAGCCTTTCTTCTCACCTTTCTTGAAAACTGGGACAGTATTTGCCACGTGAAGAAGACTGGGACCTTTCCAGACTCCCAGGGCAGCTGAATAGTAAGGGAGAGAGATCATGCAATAACATCAGCCACTTCTCTCAGTACTCTGTGATCACTCCCATTGGGGCCCATAGATTTATGCACATTCAGCTGAAGAAGCCTCAAACAAGTTCAGACTCAGCTGGGGAGTTCATTGTCCCTCTAGTCATGGCCTTCTTGGAGACACCTGTGTGGATGCCACAGCCTATGACCTGTGCTGAAGACACAAGTGAAGAAGGCATTCAATCCCTCTGCTCTCTCTACCTCCCTATTTGTGAGGTAACTGACCCCATCAAGCAATGGACCAGTTATCTTTGATTTAAATTTTTATAAGTTTGCTTCAGTTTCTTATTTCTTAAACACTCTACATATTTTGATCATAATGTTAGACAGCAAGTAGTTCAGTATTTTCTAAAATAATGAGAGTTTTCATGTTGTTAGTTATCTGACCTTGAACAACTCAAACAATACAACTTAGTAAATTCTAGCAGCATGGTCTTCAAGCCTATATGTTGAAATGCCTTCAAGAAATTAGAATGTATACATGATCTGGCAATAAAAGTTTCACTCATTGGTGGAATTATTCCAGGGAAGATATCACTGTCTTTGCTGGGGATGTTCAGTTGAAGCCTTGACAAAAGCAGCAAAATGACCAACCAGCTCATCTCTCCGTTTCCCCCATGTAATTCAGGTGCCTGAAAACAGGAAGTTTTAATTCACTATTCTTTTGAATCCTAGTCTAATTCTGGTGGCATTTGTTTAGAAAAGCCTCTTTTCTGGTTACATTCCATACCAACTATGCTCCTGAGCCACACATTCTGGGGTAAGGAGGTATTCCTTCTTTGCAACAAAGAGCTGCAAGAATGTTTCCTATGAAAAGCACATTAAAAGAACAGTAACCGACATGCTTTCTGTCTATAACTATCTGCTCTGGGGCAGTGTAATCTATTAACTGTATTTCAAAGGCAAATCAACCTGGTTATTTCCAAATGACCTACAAGTCAAGGATGATGCCATGTGCAATAAATGCTCCCTTTCCCATATAAGCAGATTAATATCCTTTCCCAAAACAGGACACCCAGCACTACATCTCCTCCAATACAATGCATTATTAATTATTTTAAGTATTCCAGTTTATTACACTCCATCTTAATATTCCAAAATACTAGATTCGGGAGCATAGGATAGTGCATTAAAATTATCTGGAAATTTAACTAGTTTTTATATAAATCAATCACTTTTTTCACTTGCAGAACAAAAATATTTATGGTAGGCACTGCTGTAAATCATTTCAAACATTCACAAGCACAAGAGAACACTACAAATTCTTACCTGGAGCTTTTTTTTCCTATTTTATTCAAGCTGCAGCCTACTTTAAAAACAAAAAAGTTTTATCTTAATATTGTAATTAAATAAAATCAGAACGTGAACAACAGGCACTACACTGGTAATAACAGTATCTTTTCCTAGCTCCTCTGTAACTTATTTATGTTGGTACCGAAAAACTTGCATAATGTAAAAAAATCTTATTAAATGTGAAAAAATAAGCAATCATTTTTCAGAACAAAAACTAACACTCACAAGGAACAGGCAAGTCTGGCAAGTTTGTCACCTGAACAAATAGTAGCTTTCAATGCAGAGGTAGGAAGTACTGTGGAACTCAAAATACAACTTGTCAGTCATGTAAGTCTTCCAAATTTCATTTTAGTAGTCTTAGACATCAAGATCTTAATAGAATTTGTGTTTTCATATTTTCAACCCATTTCCATTTCTGTAGAGGATACCCCACATTTGTTTCCACATCTACTTTGGCAAATTCACTTGAAAAACAACATGAATAGTAAATGTCATTAACACATCAAACTTCCGTAAAATAGAGATACATAAAACAAACTGGGTTGGAAGAGATCTTTAAAGGTCACCTAGTCAAACAACCTTGCAACAAGCAGAGTACTTCTTCAACTAGATGAGGTTGCTCAGAGCCCCATCCAACCTGACACTGAATGCTCAAAGACATGGAGCAATTACCAATTCTGGGCAACCTGTTCACCACTCCCATTGTAAAGAACTTCCATAGGTTTAGTCTGCATCTACCCTCTTTATGTTTTAACCATTACCCTTATCCTGTCACAATAGGGCCTGCTAAAAAGTCTGTCCCTGTCTTTCTTATCAGCTCCCTGCAAGTGCTAAAAACCCACAATAACGTCCCCCTGGAGCCTTCTCTTCCCCAGGCTGAGTAACCGCAAGTCTCTCAGCCTGTCTTCACAGGTGAGGTGCTACAGTTTTCTGATCATCTTCATGCCCCCCGCCTCTGGGCTCACTCCAGCAGGTCCTTCCTGTGCTGGGACCCCAGAGCTGATACAGCCCTGCAGGTGGGGTCTCAGCAGAGCAGAGCAGAGGGGCAGAATCCCCTCCCTGGCCCTGCTGCCCACGCTGCTCTGGATGCAGCCCAGGACACGTTTGGCTCTCTGGGCTGGGAGTGCCCATGGCTGGGTCATGTCCAGCCTCTCACCCACCAGCACCCCCAAGCCCCGCTGGGCAGGGCTGCTGTGATCTCTTCACCACAGCCTGGGCTGAAACCAGGTGCAGCACCTTGCACTTAGTCTTGTCAAACGTCAGGAGATTCTCATGGACCCCTTTCACAAGTCTATCCCAGGTCCCTCTGAATGACATCCCATCTTCTAGGTGTGTCAACTGCACCACTTGACTTGGTGTCATCTGCACACCTGCTGAGGATGCACTTGATCCCCTGTCAGAGTGATTGAAGATATTGAATGGTAATAGTTCCAATACAGATTCCTGAGGGACACTGCTCATTTATCACTGATCTCCATCTGGACATTGAGTCCTTGAGCACTGATACCCTCTGGATGCAAACAACCAACCAAATTCTCATCTACTTAAGAGTCCAACCATCAAATCCATTTCTCTCCACTTTAGATCCAACTGATCACAATTTTAATCTAATGTTTTCCTACACTTCTGCTAGTCACACATCAAACTTGAAAGCACGGAAATGGCTACCTACTATAGACATGAATACTGCCAGTAGGAATTAAGAGTATGCTTCTTTATGCCAAGGCTGGTGGTTTTCAAGCCATAGAAAACCATGCTGCCAAGAGAAATGTGCTCCTTCAACTCCAAGCAATACTGGTTCACACAATAAGGAGGCTCCAAGATAAACCTCCTGACCACCCCAACTCCTGAAAATTAATTCTATGTGAAATCTAAGAGATACTGCCTGATTAAGCCACACAATTAAAAGAAGGGCACCGATTTCCTAAAAGACAAAAGAAGGTTCGGGTCTATTAACACAAACAAAATTTAAAATAAAAATAAAAATAATTAAATAAGCAGCAAGGAAACTACAAGTTTGAAGTTTGCTTGAACATGTTTCTCATTATTATGTTATCATTCTAAGTATTCAAAACTAGTAAATCCCAGTTACTAGTCAAGAACATACATTGTCCACACAGTAATTTAAGGGCAGACCAGACAGCACTCCACGCTTTTCAGTCACAATTGTTAAGATTTTAGGTAGAACTTGCAAAACTATTCTAGCTGCTATCTGCTTTTTAACGTCAAACATGACCAAATTAATTTTGCAAGAAATTCCTGTTATGAGAAATTCCAGGCCTGGGGAAAATTCAAGGCATGGAACAGGTTAAGAACAAAGTTCTACCCTAGTATCATACTACATATACTCAACAGCATTTGGCACACCTCTTTCCAATGCAGTCATATTGATCCAGCCCTGCTTGAAGTTAAAATATACCACTATCCTAGCATTCAAACAACAGACTCAAATTCCATCATACTGCGCACATTGAAAGTGACAGAAACACACAAAAATTTAGTTTTGATATTTAACTTGAATTTTTCTTACTGGTGTGCACTTCACTCATTACATTATGCATCATTAAAAAAATTAAACTAAACTTTTACAATATACATAAGCATGCACTTCTTGAGTCAATCTGCTGTGCACTGTGAATGCATGGTAATCTTAAATGGACATGAAGCAGGGAGAGAAAAAGCAATGTAGTCAAGTGTTACCAAATGTGTATCCTGTTTTCTTTGCTTTTCCAATGTTGTGAGATTGGCTATTAACCTTAAATAAGGACAGTGACACATTAAAATTACACAAACATCAATTATTTTCTGGGAAATAAAAACAGAAAACTGTTGACTGCTGACAGTACTGAACACACAACTGTATCAAGATGGTGCTGGCCAGACACCAGGCAGCCAACAAAGCTGCTCTCCCACTCACCTCTGCAGCTGGACAGAGGAGAGAAAATATTACAAAGGATTCATGGGTTGAGATATGGAGCAGTAGAGATCACTCATAAAATACCATGATGGGCAAAACAGGCTCATCTTAGAGATATTAATTACATTTATTACTAAACAAAAGTAGAGCAGGACAATGAGAAGTAAAAGAAACCCTTAAAAACACCTTTCCCCCACCCCTCCCTGCTTCCCACCTCCATCTCCTCCCCCAGTGGCACAGAGGCAGGGAACAGGGGTTAGGTCAGCTCAGGACCTGTGGCTTCTCCCACTGCTCAGGGAGAGGAGTCCTTCCCCTGCAGCACCGTGGGGTTCCCTCCCACGGGAGACAGATCTCCATGAACTTCTGCAGTGTGAGTCCATCCCACGGGCAGCAGTCCTCCCCAGAGTGCTGCAGCTCACACTTGAGTGCTGTGGCTCACACTTCCACGGGGTGCAGTCCTCCAAGGACAGGCTGCTCCAGCCTGGGAGCAGGGCCCCTCTCTCCATGGGTCTCCCATGGGGTCACAGCCTCCTCTCCTCCCCATGCTGGAGCATCCACCTGCTCCAGCATGGGGTCCTCCATGGGCTGCAGATGGATCTCTGCATTCCCCATGGATCTCCACGGGCTGCAGTGGCAGGGCTGTCTCACCATGGGCTGTCTCACCATGGGCTGCAGGGGAATCTCGGCACCTGGAACATCTCCTGCCCCTCCTTCCTCACAGGCCCTGGTGTCCACAGGGTGGTTGTTCTCACATCTTCTCACTCTGCTCTTCTCTGGCTGCAATTACAACTGCACAATAACTTTGTTATCACCATTTCTAGTTGGCCCAGCCTTGGCCAGCAGCACATCCATCTGTGGAGCCACCAGGGACTGGTTCTGCCAAACATGAAGAAAGCTTCTGGCAGCTTCTCACAGAAGCCACCCCTGCAGCCCTGCTGCTACTGAAAATCAGGCCATATAAATCCTTAAGTTGTGTAACTCTGAAATAAAACTTTAAAACTTTAAAACTAAATTGTTTGAAAAATATTGTATGGACAATCTTGAAAATGTCCTCTTTCTCTGTCTTCAGTAATCAAGCCTATTCAGCAACACAGTTTAAAAAACATAACTTCAACATAGAGAAGCTTATTTTGAAAGTCACTAGTATAAGAAGTTACCAGGAGAATAGGTCATCTTTCAAGTTCACAATTGTGAAATTTTTTGTGATGGGTGTCAGAAATTCATATTTGTTTCAATGATCTCTGTAACACCATTACTTTTGTTCTCTTCTAGACAGGTATCTTTTTTCTTAGTAAAAGTAGCAAACAGTGTATCCATCATTCCCAGAACTTCTAGTAGTTCTTCTTGATAGTCAATTTCTTTTCCAATGGCTTCCTGAAGTTTCAAGAACTGTTTATCAACTATTGCTGACTGCCCAACCACAGGCTGATAAATATCTGTAGAGAAAAATATCAGTTAAGAATCCATAGATGTAGAAAAAGGAAAAATTGTATTTGATAGTTAGAGATACATTTAAGGATTCTAGCACAAATCCAATGTTCTGAAAAAATAAGGTAACTTTAATGTTGTCTGTTCTGAAAGCAGTGGTTGCATGTAATTACAGGGGCAGTATGTCAAACAGAAACTGAAGTTTTTATGACTTCAAATACTATTTTTACCTCACTGAATAAGAGAGTAATAAATACTAATAAGAAGAAACATATAGTATCAAAGGTACTTAAAGACAACGAGGAGCTTCCAGCAGCCTATGCAAACTGAATCCTGACTATGGTCAAAGTTATCTGGAAATACTCCTTTTTAGGATCATTCTCTTGACACTAAATCCATACACAGAAACAAAGCCATAAGGGTTTGGTTTCTTAAAAATGTAGCACTTTCAATCTTATTTCAAATATTTAGCAAGCTAGCTATATGGCTCTGAGAATCTTTTTTTGTGTTGTCTTACCAGTGATCATATCAGCAACAGTCACCAGCACAGGAGTAAATCTAGGCTCAATCACACGCCTGCAAAATTAGAAGACATTCCAATTTTACATGTTTTGTAAAATTTTGTACTGCACTGAACCAACAACAAGCAGCTTTCTCACATAGGCATACAGACAAATTTTTCACGATAAAGAGACGTCACAGAACAGCAGTCAGAGATGCAAGTCAAAAAAACCCACATATGCGGTATTTACCCTCCTCCTTTCAGGAAGGCAATGGGGGTTGAAGGAGCGTCAAAAAGCCTTGAGTGCATAAAAACACAAGTTTCATCACAGAGACGGAAAATAACAGACTACAGGTAGAGTGTCTGGCAAAGAAGTAGAATCTCTCATACTATCAGCAAAACTGTGCTGTGCTAACAGGTAAACTGTTTCAAACCTATCCCAAAACCTTGGTATTGGAACAGAAGAGGCATGTGAGATTTCAGGAGTACCTGTGCTCTACCCGTGATTTGTTTAAACTCTGTGGGAAGTCATCAGGAAATAGAACTGTCAAAATAGTCAGAAGGAACTCATGCTAAAATAATACCTTGCCACAAAGGTAAGCAGGAGATTAACTTGCTTCTCGTCCCGGCCTGCAAGGGCACTTCTCAGTGTTCCTCTGCGATGTAGTTCCTGCATGACTGCAACCGTGACTTCAGGAGTATGAAGCATGATGGGTGGCTGGACACACGTAAGAAGAGTTTAGTACCAAAGCAGCATCTTTACACACAACACACAGGGCTGGTGTTAGCAAAGCCAAACAGAACCCAACCTAGATTCCCTCCTAGTTATACACTAAAATAAAGTTAGTATGACATACAGGGAAAATTAGCATTAGGTGTCAGCACAAAACTCTGTCAAGAAGAAAAACCAGTGCCTCACCTCCAATACTGCATCAAGAGCCTTGGAAGATTGAAAACTCCTCAGCAGCTTATCGTATTTTCTCAAAACACGTTTTACAGGTTTGCTGACACAGAAATCTTCCTAGAATTAAAAAAAAAAAAAAAGAGTTCAGAGTAAGACAAATACACATACACACTTACACAATGGATTACATATATTACCATGAATAATTTTACATATTCCCTCCCTTCCCTTTCTCCAATTTAGCACCTTCCAAGAAACCAATTTTTCAGAAACGTTTCAGCACATATTTTTTTACCACATCATACCTGTTTTGGCATGTAAGTTCTTCCTTTCACATAGGTTCTATATGCTGGTTGTCTCTTCTTTTGAGTGTTTTCACTCTTTTCTTCTGGTTTTCTGTGTTTAACATTCAGCACCCCATTGGTCATGCCTACAACTATGGTTTCATCTTCAGGCTAGCACAACAAAATCAGAGTTAGGACCCAGTGTTTTATTTGTGCTCTCTCATGCATGCATGCTCTATCATACACAATTTTTTTTTTATTTTTATGCTTCATGGTAAGGTTCAAATCACAGTATCATAGATGACTTAAGGTGGAAGGCACCTCTTTGAGGTTCTGTGATTGAATACTTTGTTCAAAGCAAGAGACAAGGCTATGCTCATAAGCAACATTATAGATTGACTAATGAATCAAACTCAATTATGCACTAACATCCTTCTGTAACTACCAAATTTTGTTTTTTCCAATGGCATGCAACTACCTTTGGCTATTAGGTACCATACAGCAGGCATGAACAGAACCTATGAGAAAGCAAAGCTATAATGGAACAGCAGGATTTTGAGAAACAACTGAAAGTTGTTCAAAACACCAGTCCTTGGCATATGTCATTTCACTTATATAATGAAATGGGTATAAATTTCAGCAAGAAAAATGGTGGATGCCCCATCCCTTGAAGTGCTTAAGGCCAGACTGGATGGGGCTTTGAACAACCTGGTCTAGTGATGTCCTTGCCCAGTGCAGAAGGGGCTGAAACTAGATTACTATATAACCTTTCCAACACAAGCAATTCTATGACATGATAACAGCCTATAAAATTATAACAGGTATAGATGGAGATCAGCTGGTGAATGGCTCATTTAAGGGCATCAGCTGAAGCTTATGAAGATTCAAGTGGAATAAAAGGAAGTAACTCTTCACACAAGTGTCAGAAATGTGGAAGTCCTTGACAAGGAATCTAAAGAAGGTCTCAAGTTCAATCAAGCTCAAGGAGAGACTGAATAGGCTTACACAGTAGAAATTAATTGAATTACACCAAAACTACATTTTGATGAGTTCATTTCTCATCTGAAAATGGAATTTGGGACAATATCATCACGCTTGCCCTGCGTTTAGTTTTCTATATGCATTTACTTATGGCTGGCCGTAGTTGGAAGCAGCATCTGGAATTAGACCCACCTTTGGTTTGACTAAGTAAAGGCATTATAATGTTCTTGTATGCCCATTTAAAATTCAAAATGTTTAGTCAATAGAAAACAAGATTATGTTTTAAAAGTTGTATTATACACACTCTAGAGATGCTAAACTACAGGTATTGCATATTTTGCAGATGCCACAGGGTCTTAAAAGGCTATGGATTCTGTACTCTTCACTTCAAAAGAAAAAATATTCTAAGTTTATTTTAGCTCAGCTCCCTAGGTAATCTGGTAGGAAATTAAGATACTCCCCCCCCACACTTTCTTCTACATTCCAGAAAAGCAGGAAAATATAAAGTAGTAAAGGTACTAAAGATCCCTCACAGGCCCATTCACATGTCCTTCAGAGGCTACATAAGGGGGTACTACATGACCACAGTGTAGTTTAAAAACTGGTGCTAGCCTCCAAATTTCTGGCCAGGAGGTCACTTATCCACTGGAAATCAAGTGCTTTAGAGAACTGTAAGAGTCTCTGCTGTCTGCCTCCAAGACATGCCTTCAAAAACAAATTTATGCTCACACCCTTCTTCTTTCTTCCTCAGACCAACCTGACACCACCAACTTTTAAAGCAAGTTCACACCCTATTCTAAATTTCTCAACAAATTAACTACTTTTTGTTTGGATTTTTTTTGCTGCCATGCAAGAGGACTTACACCATTCCTGAAAGGTAAAAGGTGAGTACAATCTTCTTAAAGGACTTCCCTTCTAAAGTGAATACTTTCCCTATGATGTACACTGTCATTTATAAACACAAGATTTTGTACTGATCTAGTCAGGTAACATGGTATTTGATTCTATTACATTCAAAACTTCTTAGTGTTTGTTACTCAGGAATAACATATTCAATCACCCTACTTTGCATGCATGGCATTCTTTGGGAACACCCAGTAGCTGTGAAACCAACAATTATTTACTTCAGTGACTTAAAAGGTATCAGGAATTACCTTGTTTAAGAAGACCTCTAATGCACTTACCGACAACGCAAGACTGAGGATGGATGTTGCATAGTTGAAGCTGTGGACTACTTTGTAGGATGTAGTACTGTAGATCTTCACATGCCTACACAGAAGAGCACAGTTAAAAACACTGTTAGTAAAGCTCTACTGTAGTCAATTCACAGGCATTTCATCACTCTCACCTTCTACAGATCATTTAAGGAAACTGAGTATTAATACAATGCATTTCTCAGACTACCATTGAGCTTCTTAGGTAATACTCCTGCAACAGTAATATTCTTAAAGGTAAAAGGTATCCACAAGTCAAGTTGGGATTGCTGCTGTCCCAAAAGAGGTGAAAATGGGTCGAGAACAGAAGAAGAAACCAAAGGCTACTTGGTTTAGTGTACTGACTATTTGAATTCAGAAATGCATATTGGGAAAACACAAAGAAAGCATCTCTTCAAATTTGTTCTTAAATTTTAAATACAAGATCTACTAGCATTTTCTGGGAGTAAATCCATAGATGTTCTTGTATCAAGGTGCCCCTTAAGGATTTGGTTGGAAGCATGAAATGTTTAACTAATTGGAAAACAAAATGTTATCCTACAAGGATAAAATTTAGTGTTATGTAATCATAATGCCTGAGGAATGCTAGGAAATACAGGAGGGAGAGGAAAACAGATCCACTTTCATTTCAGATCACTTCATATTTCTAATGTCTCAGAGACAAAACATCAAGTACCAGTACTCATCAACTGAAACCAAACAAAAAAGCAAAGAGGTCATGTTCACAAGCACTCTTGGGTACAAGAAACAACAGCAAAGAGACACGAAAAACAGGCTTTTAACAAGTGAATACTAATAGCTATTAAAACAGTATAAAAATTAAGAATAGTTAATTTACAAAGACTGGAGAAGTCAGTTTAGAGATTTAAAGAACTGAACACTTAGAAGTTCCCCATATGCATTCCCAAACAGCACACACAATCCTTTATTGATATACAGATTAGTGAGAGGAAAAGATTAAGGTGTATCATAGAATCATAGCAGAGTTTGAGTTGGAAGGAACCTTTCAAAGTTCATTTAGACCTGCAAAAGCAGAGACAGTAGGTACCTTGGCCCCAAACCATATTCTCAAATAAAGCCCAAAACCACACACAGGTTAACAGTGATGTCTTCAAAGAAAAAAAGTCCTAAACAATGCAAACATAAGGAAGCCACAAAATTTACCAACCTGTCCAGGGATCCTGACAATAACCTTTGTCCAGAGCTGTTCAGGCACAAACAAGTTACAGTTTTATGGTGATTTTTAAGTGAAACTAGTAACTGTCCACCTTTTAGTACATCCCAAACTTTGACATATCGACCTCCTGTGAAGAGGAAGGACACAAAAGAGTCTTACATTTATGTTTCTCTGAAGAAGTTTTCACAGAATGATGCAGTATCTCCTTCACAGGTACCTTTACTTCCTAACAGTTTTCTGTACCCACTCACCATCGTCTTCCATTCTATCTCCTGGCACAAGCCTGCTCTTTTTTTAGGCCATTCTGAATGGAGCTGAATGACTCAACCATTCTCCAACCATATTCATTACAAAACAAAAAAATAATCTATAAACTACAGGATTACAGCACTTCTGATGCAACAGCAACAAGAGACTAAAAAAGCTTATCAATATGAAGAGAAAGACACAGTCCCATCTTTTCAAAACCTAAGTATGTTAATTCCTTCAATTTAGAAGTGGGCCAATTTGAGTCTGCAAATTGTTATTAAAAGTAACTTGGAGGGGGTGGAGGGAGGGGGGAGGGAAGTGGAAACTACAAGAATATCAAAGCAAAGACAAAAAGAAGAGACCCCCTACTTCCATCTGCCAGATAAACACAGATTCCTACAGAAGATACTTGAGAAATCCAACTATTTTACTACTTACCACGTAATTATCAAACTAAAACACCACACAAAAAATACGTAGACGAAGTAATTATCAAATGAGGACCACAGAAAAGATATTTGATTTTACAGAATTACCTGCAGATACTAAAAGTCCACCAGATGGAAACAGAAGCACACTCTCCACAGGATGGCCATGTTCTATTGTCAAGACACTACTCTTTGTTCGTGCATCAAACAGCTTCACAGTGTGATCATAGGAACCTGCAGACACCAGCATAAATCAATTTCATAATTTCAACTAGTTCAGGAACTAAAACAGCCATGTCCTACCATCTGAAGGAGTTCCTGGCTAATAGCAATAGTTTTAAACCATAAACGTAAAAACACCTTGTGATTTACTTTGCTTAGTTTTCAGCCTTGGGGCAACATAGATTTTCTAATTCTAGCCCTATCTACACATCAGTCTGTAAAAGTAACTTGTTTTAATTTTATTTCACTTCCATTAATCAAGTGTACTTGTAACAATAAATATCAAGCAACCTGATAAAACCTAGCCTCTTGTGCCTCTTGAAAAAAGGAATACTAGGTTGTTTTTCCCAGTTTCCCACAGACTGATACAAAGCTACTGCTAGGAAAACCAAAAGCAACTGGTCCCAAATAACTCCACATGACCTCATGCTTTTGAATCTGCCAGTTATGGACTGTACAGACTAGTGTCCTGCTTCAGAAACTTGGTACAACATTTCAGTCACTCCCAGCCAAAGAACACATTCACAGTATTTTCTTTCAAAAGTTCTGTTAACCCTAATAGGCTAAACCAAAAAGATGTTAAAACTCAATTCCTGCAGTTTCCCCTAAAACATCTGTGTCAAGCTTAAAAAGCAGGCAAAAAGAGGAAAACAACAAAGTAGGCATTGCATAGGCACACTGATCCTTTATGACTAAAATACAATAAACATGACCTTAATGCACCAAAAATAATCTTTCAGCATTTTTCTTCAATTCAATCCAAAAGAAGTATAAGCAGAAAATAAAACAAAACCTGTTATGAAGACATCTGCATTCACTTTACTTGCACAGCCGCATCTCACATAGTCAGTATGTTCACTGTAAGATATGATTTCTGTGGCACTTGGAATATCCCACAAATTTGATGAATAATCATCACCACCAGAAAATATTCGGTATTTGTCAGACAGGAAGCCCACTAGATGAACTGGTCTAGAAAACAAAGTCCACAATACCCAAAATTAAAATATATTCATGTTTCAAGAGAAGTTAGTCTGTATGAAGAGTTTATTAAAGTACTCTAACCTAGAATTGCAGTGTTTAATATTAGAACTTATAAAGCCTCACCTTATAACAGTAAATTTTAAGTCTGGCTGCTTTGAACTATCTTCTTGACCTTTAGAATCACTACTGAAGTTTTCATTATCACTGTAATATCCCAACAGATGTTGGCAGAACACGCAGGTGTGCACAGGTGTGCAGTTAATCTAGCCCTTAGAATGCAACACACAATTTGCAAACAGACCACAAACAGAAACGCTCTTGAGGTCAGTCTGGATACCTCCCATGGAAAGGGGGATTTTTGTTTTTCTATGCAGATAAAACACACATTAATCTTTCATCACACAGAAGTCTGCTGAAGCATTATCATTGTCTTTGCCTCACTGATACATCAGAACTCCTAACTTCTTCCCCATCCCACGATACCATTATGGACTTTTTCTGTCTTTTGAACTTTTTCTTAAGGGATTCCTGCTTTTCCTGGTGTATTTCTTCATTGTTTTTGTTTAGACACTTTTTAGAGTTCTTTTCCTACCAGCATCAAATAAAATGTGCTTAGCAATGAAATGTACTCACAAGACTAGCTACACAACTTAAGACACACCCACGTGAAATGGAAAATGTATTAACTCTTCTACATACTTTATTTATATTTAGAATTATTTAAAAATTCATTCTCATTTTTAATTTAACTTTAAAATCCACTTTCCAGTAAGAACAACACGAGACAGTCAAAAGCAACATAAATCAGTATTACTCAGATTTTCAGCAGCATGTGAAGCAGACACAGGACTGTAATTTCACACAAACACTGTATATTGCAGAGGCACTTGAACAGAGAAGATGGGGAAGCCCCTTCCCTAGCAGCGTTCAAGGCTAGGCTGCATGGGGCTCTGAGCAACCTGATCTAGGAGCAGGTGTCCCTGCCCTGTGGCAGGGGGGCTGGAAGAAGACAATCTTTAATGTCAAACCATTCGGTCTGTGATTGCGTCTGTGATATGCAAGTATAGCAAAGACGCTTACACCAGCAAACAAAGCAACCCAATTCTGCCTTACTTGGTATGACCCTCGAACTGCCTCAGCGGTGCTTTGCCGCTGACGTCGAAGAGGCAGATGCTGCCGTCCTCGCTGCCGGCGGCGAGCAGGCGCCCGTCGTCCCTGTAGGTGGCACAGTAGGCGGCGTCCCGGAAGCGAGAGAACGTCTTGATGGGCTCCTGGGAGTAACGGCCATAGATGTGGATCTGGGAAAACAAGAGCGCGTTACATCTCCCTGTGTGACACCAGCTGAAAGACAAGAGCATAAAAGCCTCGGAAAAGCCACTTACCCTAGAGGATGCGGTGACTGCGTAGTTATATGGCGGGACTGGGGAGAAGTCAATTTTATTTACTGCACCAAATTCCTTTATCTGAACAGGTGTCTAAAAAAATTGTGAAAAAGATCATTAAATACATAAGCACACCATCAAGTATGAAAACAGAAAAATAAAATGTTTTTTCCTACAAAGAACTCAACACTCCATTAGAATCAAAACGGTTCTTAGATACAATGGTAGTAAGTTTCACTTCTGACAGGCTACTCCTGCTCTGGTAATTTTTTTCCAATAGACGCATTAAAACTGACTCATTAATTATGTGTTTTGAGGTTAAAAAATAACCCATGCGTATTTAAAAAAAAATAAAATAATTGCACGAAAGCAGTAAAAAAGGCATTCTGGGCCAGTAACTGCGACTGTTGGGCCGCTTCCTCCTACCTTGTATCCCCGCCAGTACAGCGTGTCCTGCGTGATCTTCTCCCCGAGCTTGGGGCACGCCTGGACCACCACTGGCTTGTACGCGGCCATGACGCACGGGGCGCGGGCCGGGCCCGGCTCAGCGGGAGAGGCTCGGGAAGGGCCGATGGGCTCGGGGCACACGGAACACGCTGCGCCCCGGCGATGGCGGGCACCGCGCCTGCCGCGAGGAGAGACGCCGGGCACGCCAGAAGTGCGTCATCAGAGTGCGCCTCTCGCCGACCAATCGGCAGGGAGGCAAGGCCCCACTTCCGGCGGCGGCGGCGGCGGCGGCGGCTGGAAGCTGAGGTGAGGCTGGACCCGGACCCGGACCCGGACCCGGACCCGGACCCGGACCCGGACCCGGACCCGGACCGTGCGGGCGTCCCTCCCTCGGGCCTGTCCTCACGAACTGTCTCCAGAGAGAGGGGACAGCTGTAGGCGTGCCGGGAGCTGCGCGAAACGCGGCCCCACCCGAAGCTTCCCGCGGTATTGTGAGCAAGCCGCGGGTATTCTGGGATTACCTTTACCGGTTTAAAGGGGATTTGGTTTTTTTTCCTGCATAGGTGGTAGAAGCAATTTCTTTAACTCAGTATGCGAAAGGCATAAAGGAGCTTGAAGTCGCTTTAGCTTTTCCCTCAAGTATAATGTTTCTGGGGAATACTGTAATCTTCTTATAGCTTGTTTCTGGCTTGGTATAAATCTGGTTATAAATCACTAACTTGTGACAGCAACAAGGTTGATACTTTACCGGTGTTTTGACTGACAAAGCTAAATGCCATAACCTTAAATAAAGTTTGATTATTATTATTATTATTATTATTGTGCATTGTTTCACCAGAATGTTCTTAACCTTTGTTACATTTGTTCAGTTGCAGATTGTCCATAAAATTTGGCTTGGCTGGCCAGAATTGCTCCTGGCTGGAAACAATGAAGCATTATTTTGCATGAAACTTGTACAGGACTAAGATCATGGCATCTTCAACAAACTTAGATGTCGGTGCCCAGTTAATTGTGGAAGAATGTACCACAAACTACAGCCTTCCACCTATGCCAGACATTAAAGTGGAGCATCAGCTTGACACCAGCACAGAGGAAGGCCCAGCTCAGAGTGTCACCATGGGGATGAAATTCATTTTGCCCAATAGATTTGATATGAATGTCTGCTCACGGTTTGTGAAGTCTTTGAATGAGGAGGACAGTAAAAATATTCAAGATCAAGTCAACTCTGACCTTGAAGTTGCATCTGTCTTATTTAAAGGTTGAAGTTATGGTACAAAATATTATCTGTGGACTGTATCATCCTGTTATTATGTTTTCTTAAAAAACCCTTCTGCTTTATATGTGCTTTATATTGATAATTTTTCTAAGATGTGTTCCTCTAACGTTTTTATTATATGCTTGATGAATCCATCATTATTAGTGTTAAAATTTTCTCCAATACTAATTTTTGTACTGCATTTTAAATACATATATTAACTGAAAAATCAGTGGCACAAAAAGTCTCTTAAGTTATTAAGAGCTGATGCTAATTAGGAAAACAAGCTGCTTCTGTATGGCATGTCCTTCAGCAGTATCCTTTATAAAACACTGCTGAACACACTGTATCATCAGATTCAATGGCTTTCAGCAACATGCTGTATCTTTTCATGAGGGTGATGAAAGATAATGTGGGCCACATGTGTTTTGTCACTGTGGCTGTACAAAGCCTCTAGTCCTAGCAATGGGCTTGCCACTGTAGCTTCACACTGCTTGAAGGCAAATGCTGCTCCAGGTCTGGATCCCTGCAGCTAATCCAGCCATTGCTGGACAGCTTCATCGGAATTGATCCAATCTTTTTCACAGCTGAGGATATGGATACAGAGCAAAATTAGGACTTCCATCTACTTCCTTTTAACAATTGTGTTTTCTAGCACTTGCTGTCATATTTCAGACCATTAGTGGTATATCTTTTCATGAAGTTCATGTGACCTATTTCCTGTAACAAATGCAAAGCCAGGCCTGCTTTGAATTTTGATGGTTTTACTGACTTGTGTTGTTTGGCTGCAGATCAGCTATTGCAGGTTTCAATCTGTTTTGATTCTCTCCAAGTGCTTACTAGCAGAGATGCAGGTCTGAGTGACAGATTTACACCATCAGCAATAGGGTTGTTTATCTGAGGTAACATTTGTAAATCACTTAGAAGTAGTCCTGTAAATCCAGGGACCACAGGTCAAAATCTATGGTAGGTCTCTTAGAACAGTCAATTGTAGCTGTTTGACTGGCAAACAAAACATAATTTTGTTTTCTGTTACACTCTACTTCTTTTAATTAGTTCTCTCCCTGAATTTGTGCTTGCATTTATGATCCCAAAGTTCTCTATGGTGTTAATTCAGTGTGTTTGTTAATTAGCTTCTAGTCATTAATTACTGGTGCATAGTGGTGTCAAATCAATTAAGCCAATATGGAGTTTAATCCTTCAATATGTCTTCTCAGTATTTAATCTCAAAACCAAAAGCTGCTTTTGAGAATTAGAAGCCACAACAACATATAAATATATTCTGTAATAAAATGCTATTAGGTTCTAAGAGAAAGCAAGAGCAGTTAGTATGAATGAACACATCAGCAGTGAATGCCTTCCTGAATTCTAAGCAGTGACCTGCTGTTGCCTTTTATGTAAGTTAGTGTGGAGCCTGTCTTCCTGCTGGATGAGTATTCATCAGGCATCCATAATGCTATTAAAATTTTATCCAGGAGTGAGAAAAGCCCTGCTGAAGAAAGTTAATGAAGGTTGTCTCCACTCGTGTAGTGGACTGATTAGGGAACAGGCAAAGGGAGAGCAGGTACCTGAGTGCATGTCTGACCAGAGCTGTATCATGTTATTGCCTTGGAGAGTGTCTGTAAGAAGATGACAAGTTAAGTAAAGCCCTCTTACATAATAAATCCACACCAGGCATGTTGAAACATCTAGACAAAGGCTTCCTTCATTTAGAGGTGTCTCTGAGTGACATGCCATACTGAACATATGAACTGGCCTAATTATTTTATGCTAGAAATTAATGCAGCCCTTTATTCAGCTTTCACAGTACACAGGGGGAAAAGCACATGTCACAAAGCTTTCTTAACATGGATTTCAAATGACTTGTGATACTGGTGCTTTACAGTTTGACTTAGACTCTAGCTTGCTTTTAATGCTCTTATTCGTACTGAAATCCTCTCTTTTTTGTTCAATTTAGCTGAATGCAACAGCCACACTTCTCCTTCCCCTGGTATCCAAGTAAGACATGTTTATACTCCATCAACTACTAAGCATTTCTCACCAATAAAACAATCAACTACACTAACCAACAAACACAGGGGAAATGAAGTCTCTACAACACCTCTACTTGTAAACTGTAAGTATCCTTCTGCCTTTACTGTTAGTAATTACTTTGTGAACTCTGTGTTGGATTTATGCAGTTTTTGATTTGGTGTTGGAATGAACTTTAAGAAGAAAACACTGAGATAGTCTTGTCTAATTTCACATGGGTCCAACCATAAAATAGTCATCCACCTGATATATGGAATTCATGACTAAATTTTATTTTCCAGAAAGAAAAAAAACCCCTTACCTATACTTTCAAAATCAAGAATTAGATTCTAAGTTGTAAGTTAACGTACTTCATGCCTGTGTTTTCTGAACTTGTGCATCTTAAAATTAAACGGCTGGTAAATGCTGCAGGATACTTAAGATGTAACGTAAAAACAGAATACTGCAAGTGTTGTGATTGTCACAGATCTTGAAAATCAAGGAAGCATTGTTCTGGTGGGGTTTTTTCTGAATTGTCAAGCATTTCCTTTATAAATAGATATGCTGTAATTTACCTTACTTTGTCAGTAAACTATTTTCTCTATAAATTAAAAGTAATTTTTTTTAAAAGAAAAATGCTACTTGCATGGAAAAAATTAATCGGGAGCTGCAGTGTAGTCCACTGAACAAAATATGCCATCTTTCTAAATAAACTAAACTTTCATGTAGTGACTTGGAAGAGGACAGTGAACATTTACAGTTAATGTAATCATTAGCTAATTTTGTTACTACATCATGTGGATGATTTATCACATATAGCTTCCTGAGCACCTTTCAGGCTTGCTCCAAGTTGCAATTATCAAAACCATGCATCCATGCAGTTTTTTGTGGGATCGGAGGTTATTTCTTCATAACCTCTGAAATGACAAAAAAACCCACCGCAATCTTTGTTTTTCCTCTCTATATGTCAAGTTCTGTGTAGTTTTGTAATTCCACATTGCAGTAGTGAGAGTCACACTAGAGGCCTTCTTTGTTGAGTAGCAGGACAGGTCTTCTGGTGGTTCAAGTGTGATTTTTAAATTAAACATACTTAATTTTTCAAACTGTATTCATTTTCATTTGATAAGTGGGTCGTAAAGTAATCTTGAGTCACTGACTCAACAGCAGTGAAGAGAGCATGTTACTTTGTAAAGAGTTGATGTGGGAAGCATCCTTGCTTTCAAGAATGACTGCTGCATTGGTTTAAAAATTACCTAAATCTGTGAAAACTCTTTGGAAAATTTTCAGGTTTTAATAATAAGTTCAGAGCATAAGGTGAAATCATCTACACTCTGGATTCCAAGTTCTATACTGCTAAAACCAATGGACATATTATGCTCAGCTCTAAACAGAGCAGAATGAAAATTGGTGTCTGTAACACATGCTTTTGCTTCCTTTTTTGCAGCTTTATCAGTTCATCAGCTGGCTGCTCAGGGAGAAATGCTGTATCTGGCCACACGTATTGAACAAGGTGAGACAGAGGGAGGTTAAATGCCTTCTTTTTTCCTTTGAGCAATTTATATATTGTTGTGTTTGTTGTTTTCCCCAAAGCTATAAAGTCCTCAATAATGTTACAAACTGGAGGACATATGAGGTATCTGTTCTTTGCAGATGTGGACTATTGTTTTGTATCAGTCTATTACTCACTGTATGATTTGCATTTTAAATTAAATTATTAACGTTAATAGGAGTCGGTAAATCCCTTCCTCTCCCTGCTTTCTAGCTATATAGGTAATCCGTGGAACTAAGAAAGGAGTATGTTCTGTCACAGCAGTTTATTTTATTTTATTTTTAATTTATCTTTGTCATTTGAAACATATTTCTATTAATGGTGGCTTTCCAATTCTATTTAATCAATCAGCATAAAGACCTGCATGTTGCTAATTTAAGCCAAGGCTCACACCTGCAGTATAATAGAACTACACATTCTGAATAGTGTGGCATTTGTATGTCCGTAATACATGTACAAAATTTCAGCTCTACCTAACATATTTATTAATTTAGTAACATGAATAGTATATTCTTAATGCACTAATAGTAATCACCTATGCTTTCAGTGCATTCTTGTTGACATGTTTACTGGAAAAAAGATAATGAGTCACTGAGTCTAAATACTTTGTACTGAGCCACGTATATGAAAAGCAAATCAATTCTGGAGTGTGGGTAGCAGATAAAAGTGCTTATTTTGGTGCTATGATAAGCATGGAACTTTTAAAGTACTTAGATATTAAAAAAAAATATCCAGCTCAAATATTTGTCAGCCAATTGTTAAAAGTTCTCTTTTCTTCTTCCAGATGCACTTGATGTAGATGTTAATGGTTTTCACTGACCATCTTACTGATTACATGAACTCTGTGGGGAATGGAGTTGTTTTATCTGTATTGCTATACAAGTTCATTCTTTACAAAATTGTATAGCTCTATTTAAAAAAAAACGTGGTCTACAGTATAATACAGGATGTACCTCTTTATTTTTCAAATTTTTATTTTTTGTTCTTTATCTTCTCTTCAAAGGCGAAGCCCAGATTATGGACAACTTGTAATATTTCTGTGCAAAAACAGAGTTTGATTTATAGAGCTTTAAAACTTAGATTTAAAATTATTAAACTAAAGGCTAAAATTTTACTTTTGTTAATTGGATGTGTTTTTCTTTCTGGGACAGAGATACTACCACCATCACTGGGACAGAATTTTGTTTTTAGAATTAAGAATGATTTCTAGGTCACACTGGTTCCCAGTAAATAAATGTTACCATCAACACATTTCACCAGCTGGTACAGTGCAAGGAATTGTGAAATCCTTTTGAAAAGGATTACTAAGTTATGTATTTTTCTCTGAACAGAAAATTTAATCAATCATAAGGATGAAGAAGGATTTACCCCTCTGATGTGGGCTGCAGCTCATGGACAGATAGCAGTAGTGGAATTTCTCCTCCAGAATGTAAGGAAAAAAATCACAATTGATTTTTGAATTAATTTACTGTTTAGTTTGTTTTGCCTTCCTAAGTTTGTCAATGTTGCTATAAGCTTAAAAGTTTTAAAGTTAAGGTCTGTGTAAAACCTCAAATTTGCTTATTTTTTTTAATTGATAATTTATTTCAGGGTGCAGATCCTCAGATTCTGGGGAAGGGGCGAGAAAGTGCCCTCTCACTGGCCTGCAGTAAAGGATACACAGATATTGTCAAAATGCTGCTTGACTGTGGAGTTGATGTCAATGAGTATGACTGGGTAAGACTCTAGCTTGAATTTTGTCAGAGGGTGCTTTGGCCAGAAAATTGAAGTGGAACATAGCATTGGTCTGAGTTTAAAAGTTGTTCTACTTCTGAAATACCTGAGAGTTTCAAAACTTCCACAGGATAGGAAAAGTTAATGCTACTAGTTCTGACTTCTTGGCAGAAAGAGAATGAGACTAATGCTGACTTCTTGTAGAAGTGTGATCTTGAATAGTACACAAAAATGATGGAAGTTGTGAAGATCTAAAACAGAACCTCATTTTTATAAAACCTAGGAAGTCTCTTATTGGTACTTGGAAGTGTATTCGTGTGTTAAGGAATTACAGTTGCGGACTGCTTAATCACTAAGTGTCTGAAGCATTTCTCTGCTTTTGCAGAATGGAGGGACACCCTTGCTATATGCAGTACATGGGAACCATGTGAAATGTGTAAAAATTCTTCTCGGTAAGCCAAATGTCCAAACCAAATTATCAGTAATAGCATACAATCAGTTCTCATTGTCAGAAATACAAGATTCTATTCCTGTTTTACATAGAAAGTGGTGCTGATCCAACTATTGAAACAGATGCTGGTTATAATTCCATGGATTTGGCTGTAGCCTTGGGCTATCGGAGTGGTGAGTATTGTAAATGTAAACCCTTCTAAAAAAAATTAATTTTCACAGTTTCTCATTTATGTAGCTGCTGTAATGGCCTAGTAGAGGTTTTGCAGCTCTTAACATGTTACCTATCCAACAAGTCTTAATAATCTTAAAAGCATCAGGCCAAAATGGGTAGGAGCTTCCATTCTTGTTCCAGGAAGTCAGGTACTTAGTAAAAAAATGTCACTGACCTGGACTTGTATCGCTGGACACAGTTAATGGTGTTTAGGGCTGATGCAGACATGACTCAGACAAGGGGAGCTGAGTTGCTTCCTCAGCCTGTACAAAGGAGTATGTTACTGGACAGTGATAAGAAGCCTGCAGCCCTCCTGAACCCCTCACCCTACTTGACTGGCATGATGTTATGTAGTTTGGAAAACCTTCTTTCAGATCAGCTCTAGCTCTAGCTTTTCTTGGAGGCAGACAGTATTCAGTGAATTATACTATCTGGCTTGGTTATGGAAACCAGAAGCAAAGAAGGGACTCCTTGTTGGTTTATTCCTTCATTGCTGCTGTCATTTTGAAAGCTGTGAAATGCCTGCCATTACAGAAAAGAATAGAATCAAAAATTAAGGCCAGCTCACTCTCATGTGTCTGTATATGCCTCTCCAAGCAGAGCCTTT
>NC_031799.1:24421014-24453544 GCF_001522545.3 Parus major
CCCCTCACCAGTGTGGCAGAACCAAAAGCAGAAAAGGTCTTGGCTCTGTGCAAACCCTGCTCAGCAATAACAAAAGCATCTGTGTTATCAACCCTATATTCAGCACAGATCCAAAACACAGAAAATTAACTCTACCCCAGCTGAAACCAGCACAGGACAACTTCACAGGAGTCTACATAGAAGAGCTTCAAGAGCTCAATCTCAAAGTGTTTCGCAGTGGTATTTCTAATACAGGTTTTTGGCTACTTTCTGTTTGTAGGCTAAAAATTCGTTTTCCATGTGCTATCAGTCTATCCAAACAAAAGAACTGGTGATAACCCCCAAAAACATTGTTTGCATAACTGTGTGTATTGTTTTTGCATTATATAAGGCTTTTAATGTCTGAAGGAATACTGATTTTATTCACAGAATGAATTTATACATGTCTGGTTTTTATTAAATGATTGCACAGCACAAGCAAGTATCTGCCAAAAAAAAAAACACTATAACCCTAAAAACACCCAAAAATGAACACTAATTAACCTCATCTCTTTCTCTGCTTCAGTTCAGCAGGTTATTGAGTCTCATTTATTAAAGCTGCTTCAAAATATCAAGGAATAACAGCTGGCTCTTCTGCAGGTGCCACATCTTGGCTTGGAGATTTGAACTGCTGTTTAGCTCTAATCGGTGACAAGAGTTGGTTGTTTTGTAACTTTACCTCAGTGCCACTACTTGCTGGCATTAGTTAAGCTTTTTAGTTCTTCCTCTTCTTTCAGTGTTGTTAATAAAAATGTGCAATGTCATCCTTTTCTTAAGTATATTTTATATAATTTTAGAAATGTCAGTTGTTGTGCATGATAAACTTTGTAAATAAACCCAGTTTTGACCATCTAAGTGTTTACACTGAGTGCAGTGGATGGCACTATGCTAAGTGTCCTACTTCATCACATCATTGGTACATATTCACAGGAATAAATGTGTTTAGATATTGAAGGATATGACCACAGAAGATAGATATCTGTACTGTTAATAATACCAAAATGTGCACTGTTTGTGAAGTTTTTGAGATCCCTGGTTAATATTTATCCTGGCTGGAGCCCCAGAACAAGTTTCATTTTTGCAATAGTGAGGAGGCAGCTAAGACCCAGAGATTACTCTGTGTCACCTCACCTCATTGCTAAGAGAAGGAGGAGGTCCCTTCCAGGGAGAAGTTCTTCCCAGTCAGGGTGGACTGGTTGCAGTGGGGTTGGTGGAACTCTGCAGTGGAGTGAGCATTTTTGCATGTGAATCACTCTCTTTTTTGTACATTGATGCTGTTAATGTTTGTTTTCTTACCTCATTGCTGTTTCCAGTAAATTTTTTTTTATCTCAGCCTGTGATCTTTATCTTTTTTGTCTGGAATTCCCTTTCCATCTCACTCCAGGGGAAAGCAGAGAGGGAGTGGGCAAGCAAGTAAGTGGCAGTGTCCTTTGAAGCATCTCAGTGGGAACACTAAACTGGGTAGTACCATTCCTAAACCACAGCAGTCTTGTTTGGCACCCACTATGGGGCAGGAAGGATTGAAATTACAGATACACCCAGAGAGGACTGGAAACAAATTTGATCTAAGCATTTGCTGTATTTGGTAGGGATCTGGTATCTGGTCACAGTGTTGTTTCATCTGTTGGTGTGGGTGTGGTACCTTACCCTTTATAAATTCCTGTATATGCTCCTCCTGATGTTATTTTTCGGAGGAGGGAAAGGGATCAGGATTGTTCTGTTGCTGTACTGTGTGACATCAATTTATGGCATTGATAACATCAAGGGCAGTGAGGGTCATTTGGATTATGTATTCAGTGCTGCTCTTCTACCCTTACCTCAGGCACTACATTTTGGGACCCCATTAATGGTCATGTCCAATCTAGCAGTGGAGAGCTGGAGAGGATGATTTTCCCCATCTTTTCACTCCTGTTACAAGAGCTTCTAAGAATTTTGAGTTCCCTCTGGGTGTTAACAATAGCATGTTCTTATTGCTAAGTCTGGCAGATCTCCTCAGTTCGGCCTACATCATGTTTAGATATTTCTTGGGAGGCTACTCAGACATCTGCCTTGAGGGTACATAGGCGTGAGTGGTATGGAATGTGGGAAAAAATGGGCCAGCTTTTGAAGGATTTTTGTGCTTCAGTGGTTTGAAAGTTCACCTGAGTCAGGAAAATCCACAAAACACCAGAAGTTTATGTCAAAAAAGAGACAGAAGAGTCCTTCAACTTTATTCGAATAAAGGGAGAGAGTCTCTGGGGTACATGCCCACGGGGATTTCTCTCTCAGGGTTTTGGAGGGTGCAGCCTCCTTTTATCCTAAAATCCTGGTCTCACGTTTCCCTCTTCATTTCCCCATTGCCTGATGTACTGGGAAGGTACAGCCTTCCCAAACAGTATACCCCATATGTCCCCTTGAACCTGACATTTTACCCCAAGGTTCAGAAGTTCAGGCCTGTTCAGAGCCTTTTTGATCTCAGGAACTAAGCTGTCCGGGCTCTGCTACAAACTTGCTGCCTTGAATTTACTAGACAGTAGGAGTAATTTCAAAGAGGTTAACATTCATACCTTCACCCATCAAATTATTTGTAAAGACATTAGCACACATCTTTCCTCACTCCTAAACAACTACGGGATCCTGATAAAGTGGCAGATTATGTGAGGGAAAACTGCTGTGGCCGCACCAGAGAGGCATGAAATTATGCCCCTGGCTACTGTTTCCTGGACACTGCTTGTCCCTAAACAGCACGCTCAGAGGAGAGAGAGGAAAGAAGACCACCAGGCACCGTGGTCACTCAAACTGCAGCTGAACCAGAGGAACAACCTCTGCTGGTAGTGTTGCAAAATATACCAAGTTCAAAATTTTTTATTTTATTACTTTAGTCAGGTTTGTTCACCTTTGCCCCGTGGAAGGGAACTGAAGTTTGTTTTCAGGGCATTGTCCCACTAGGCCCGATGGGCTGAACATCTCAACAGAGTAGGAGCAGCACAAAAGAAACACAAAAGGTAACAGCCATCAAGGGCCATTAATGGAACATTGACTGCACCTGGCACGGGTCCGAGACGCCAGCTCTGGGAAAGCAGAGGTAAGAATGAGAACCTAAATAACATCGGAGGCAAAGAGATCTGTAACGAGTAAGAAACCAAATACTAAGAACTATGTAACTTGGAACTAATGAACATTAAACCAATTAATCTCTGTGGGTTTTGATTGTATTAAGTTTGGTAAAATTCATGTGCCATGGAAGGATTTTCTCTGCACACCCAGGCTATGTGTGGATGAAATTATTTCTGTTGCACATCCTGCCCAGATCAACATCCTGGCCAGAATTAAAGTGAAGTAATGCCTTGATTATCTAACACTAAAAATGGTTGGATAGTTTTGGTTTCTCCGGCAGTTTCGGTCACAGTAGCAGGAGAGCCGCTGGTGACCTGCCTGGTCCAATGCCGGGATATTGCAGCCCACAATGTAAAACCAGACAATAGTGAAGCCAGACAGCTGGGATCCCTGACCCAGGGCACTGACAAGAGGATTGGGAAAAGGACAGAAACTCAGACCCTGGAGACGACTCCTGTCAAGCATGAAGGACAGGCACTGTCAACGATGATCTAGTAGTGCACCCAAGCAGGTGGAATGCCATGGAAAAAGGTATCCAGTACCTGAGAGAATTAACTGTGCCAAACATAGTCTATAGCAATGTGAATAATGAGCAGATAGATGCTTTTGTGTGGATTAGAATGAAAAGACACTGAATGATTGGTGGCTTAATGTATATGTGTGTGTGTGTAGGATTTGTTTCAAAACAATTTTGTTGCAATGGAGAGGATGTATTTAGCCATTTTGGTAATTGTTATGGTAATAATGGTAATGCTATGTAATATGTAATATGCAAAATGCTATGGTAATAATATAAAAGCATAAAAGTACCACTTAAGAAAATATAAGGAAAATAAGAAATGGTAAGTGTAGAAAGGTATTACCGCGAAGAATCCAGAAACAAGGCTTGATTGTTGCAATTTAGATGTCCATTGGTTAAACTGATGTTCAGAGTCTTCTGACTGACTGTGCTGGGAAGAATGTTCGAAGGGGAAGTCCCTCCTTCCCCTTACACATCATACCTCCAAAGCTGCATGGAGTCAGTGGGTCTCACTGCTCACACAGCTTGGCATGTCTCCAATTCTCTCTAGTCTACCACAGGGAGAAGGGAGTTTTAATGCACAAAGCCTTGTGTGGCTTCAGTGGGAACACTGGCAGTACCTGACTTCTTTCCACCTGCCTTCCACCACTAGTTCTGGAACAATTAAGCCAACACATTGTAGGTAGAAATTTCCTTGATACAAGAAAGTCTAATTGCAAGTACAGAACTCCTAGCTCATAAATATCATTAATGCAGTGGCTGAAAGCAGGTATCAGCTGTATGGGGAAAAAAGCCACAGCTTCCTGGACTACAGCCTGCTTCAGCCACTGTAGTCCTTTGGATCATAGACTATCTCAAGTTGAAAGGGACCATACATATCATTGAGTCATGTTCCCTGCTCCTTGTAGGATGATCCCTATGTGTCCCTTCCAACTTGAGATATTCCATGACTACCTCAGACTAAATTGTATGACTAAGCATCGTTCAGAGGCTCCTTCAATGCTGACAGGCTTAGAGACCATTTTCCTGGGAACCTGTTAAATGACCAACTACCCTCTCAGTAGCCTTTTCCTCATGTTCAGTCTGAATTTTTCCCTGATGCAGTTTCATTCATCTCCTTATGTCCAAACTCTGGTTACCAGAAAGGAGATCAGTGCCTGCCACTCCACTTCTTCTCATGCGGAGGCTGTAGGCTGCCATAAGGTTACCTCAGTTTCCGCCAGACTGAACAGACCAGGTGACTTCAGCTCTTTCTCATACAGCTTCCCTTCAACACACTTCACCATCCTCATGGCTCTCCTTTGGACACTCCCCAATAGCTTCACATCTCTCTTCCACTGTGGCACCCAGAGCTGCCCCCAGCACTGGAGGTGAGGCTGCCCCAGAGCAGAGCAGAGCAGGACAATCCCCTCCCTTGCCTGGCTGATGCTGTGCCTGATGTCCCCAGGACAGGGATGTTCCTCCTGGCTGCCAGGGCACTGCTGACTCGTGTTCAATTTGTCCTCAATCCAAACCCTCCCATCTCTTTTCGCAGTGCTGCTCCCCAGCCTCCTGTCCTCCAGTCTGGGGGATGTCCCAGTGTAGCTGTTGAGTGAAAACAGCCATTAAGATTTTGAAATTAGTTGAAAAAAATCAGACAATGTTAATTGATTTTCTGGGACTTCTGTACTTGGTCAAAGCTACAGTGAATGATGGGGACATAAAAGTGTGCACAAATAATAGATAAGCTTCTGAAAGAGGCTTTTCAGCAGGTCTCCCCCAACAGTACATAGGGTTTTTCCCCATATAATATTCACGGTTCCAAGCATTTCTCCAGTGTGTCCACTAGAGGTCTGGCATCTACTGACATCCATACACCACTAATCCCTGCCTTTCTTCCCCAGTCCATGGGTAGTGAGCCCAACCTCCAAGTTCTTGTATTTCTCATCTAGTATCTCTACTATAAAATTTTTTTTCTATTTGAAAATAAATCCATACACAGAAAAAAATGAGTACTATTTAAAGAACATGCACTATGATTCTGATGAAAGGGACTGCAAGGCTGGAGAACAATAAAGCCAAGTTCTGAGTCAGAGCCAGAGAAATAATTAATTAAAAATGGTCACTTGGAAATAACAAAGTGACTGAATATACAAAAGGGGAAAATGTAGAAAAAATTCCAATCCTCCATGGATTAAACCTTAATTTCTGGCAAAATTTCCCTCTGCCTCTATGTAGTGAAACATCTGTGGTACATAGAAGGTGTACATTTGGCCAGAATTACCTCTGAAAGGTTGTGTGAGAGCCAGGGCAGAGATTAATTTCTTTCATGGCACTGATATCTGAAATGGAATCAGCCTTAGGAGGAGTGAAGCAAAAAATGTAACTGACCTTGGATGTGTTGGTGAAATCCTTGCTCCGTTATCTGTCTCCCAGGCTTTGACACCTGTATTCTTACTGGCATTTACACCAGTTTTATGGCATCATGCATGATTAAATCAGATGAAGGAAACAGCAAATCTGACATGCCTTGGAAGCAAGAGAGAAAAAATGTTTCATAATCAAAATCCTGAAAAAAAATGTCTCTTGTAAGTAATTTTAAAGTAAAATAAGATAAAGTGGCAATTACTGTAAAGTTGCACATTAAAAATAATGAGATTTAATGTCTTTTGTAAAAAAAAAAAAGCTGAACTTCCACATTTGTTGAACAGTAATGCAAATAAAACGCAAACTGTGTTTCCTTGAGATACCATACCTGAGCCATTTTTTCTTAAATTGCAGGACATCTCATGTATAGACAAAACTACATCAGTATGCCTAAAGAACAGAATTTCCTTTTTCTGTTACAGAAAAGTACTCATTTTAAATAATGAATCGGCTCTGTATTTTGTCTTGAATTATCAGTGATGAGATAATATATAGGAAATAAAACTAAGTCTTAGCTATTGCCTCAAAACACATCCTAGGAAGTACATTTTTTAATTATATGTGAAGACATTGGAATTGGGGAATACAGATTAAGACAACGCAATTTAAATGTCTTCCATCTTTTTGCTGCAGAATTTCAAGCAATTGTCAGATAGTCATCACAACACTACAAGAATGAGTACAAGAATGAGTACAAAGGTGAAGATGGTAATCTTTCAGACGCTGTTTCCTGCTTTATGTAACATTATACTGCCATGGGAACATGGAATTGAAGTTTTTAGTGGCTCTTCTGAGGACCCTGCAGGGACCAACCAGCACTATTTCACGAACTATGATTCAGACACCCTGAGGAAAACTTAGTTAAGAGTTAGCAAGCAGTGGGAAAAACAAAATCTATGCAAAGAAAAAGATTTACTCACCAAAAAAAAAAATAAAAAAAATCCCTGTGTAAAAAGCACAGACAACTGGTGATTATGCAATATTAGCAGCATGCTTCATTCCACATACTTTGTTTCTCTGAGGCACAACAATGAATTTTTCTCTTGGTGTAAATATTTCTTTTTTTTGTTGTTGTTTGTTTATAGTGGCAAAAATTTTAAGTGGTGGGAACGTACTGGTAAAGTGTTTTGAAAGGTCAGTATTCTGATTTTGTTCTAGTGAATGATTTCTGCAGCCTCTGATAGCAGTGAGAAGACACTCAAGACTTACCTTTGAACCACACCCATGGGTCCAAAGGCAGTAGTGTTTCCTTGTCCCAAGAACAGAGATTCTGACTAAATTCTGTAGTCAGAATCTTAATTCCAAGTTGATTTTCTCCGAAGTTTTTACAAAAAGCTCCTGCCAATGTAATTTCTTACAGTACTTGTTAATCTTTTAAATTTTAACTTGAATGACAGAGTGCACTCTTTTGGAGTATTAAGATCTATATATCTATAATAAATTGCTTTTCCTGATTAACTAAACTATTTTTTGCCAAATTCAATGTGCAACATGTAAACACAGATGCCATGAACTCTGCTCACAAAGCAGATTGCCAGCAGTTTCATGTAGTAGTAACAGCCAAATGCTTCAAAGTTGCATAAAGTCTTTGTTTTATTCATTCCCATTTGACTTTGCAGGGTATTCTGGTTAATCATGTACAATGTTAGCATTACTATTTGCATGTAAATTTGATGAGCACTTTGTAACACTCTTCCCTGTCTGCTCTGGTTTTCCCTGGGGCTGTTACTAGTTCCACTCTGTTGCCTTCTTTGTTCATCTGTCTTGTACTTTGAATTCCCCACTTGTATTTCTGAGACAGTTACAGAAAGCAGCAACCTCCTGCCAGACCTTCCCAGGGTAAAGCATAATCTCCCTTCAGCCCTCCTGTGGGTTTTTCCTTGGTATTTAAAAAAAAAAGGAAGTCTGTATCCTACACCTCCTTATGCCACACAGGGAGCAGGTGCCCACAGCAGGGAGCCAAGTAATGGAAGATGCAGCCTCTGCTCTTCACCACTTCCATAATCCACGTGAGATTATCTGCTCCCTAATGCAGCACTAGAGGCAAAATCTGTCCCAAGGCCATGATGGAAGTTCCTCATGACACCTTCCCACCCCCCCACCCCCCCGCAAGGGAACTCAGCAGTTGTTAACCCAATGGTATTCCTCCAGTAAGAAATAATGTTCCACAACTCTAAAATCAGCCACTGAACTTTACTCATAGCTGATGAGACAAACTTTTACTTACAGCATGCACCAGTTTTGCATTTCCAGAGTAACTTCATTGTGCCTTGGTCCTACAATCTACCTTTACACAATCTTGAATCTTGCTTCTTTAAATCCTGATGATGATGCTTAGCTCAGCCTCAGGAAACAGCTGTAAACTAATGCCAGAACTATGACTCATCTTCCATAGCTATTTTATAACAATACCTGGAACAAAAAATGTCAGAAGCAGAGCAACCATGAAAGTTTACCATAATTCTAGATGACTTGTTTTGGCTAAGCAGTTCACATTCAGAGTTCTAGCCTACACATAGCACCAACTAGATGTAACTCCATATTCTCAGGAAGGAATAAAGGATAGGGAAAAAAAAGATAGATTGTATTTACTGAAATGATAGACTTAAATATGTTCTGCATTTCTAACTAGTTAGCTGATGTTTGGGGCATTCCAGTAGTTTTTCCTGAACACTGTGGACCAGATTTTTTTCCTTTACAACAACAGTATAAATCACTGGAGAGCAGACACTGCCCATCACTAGAATGATCATCATTAGTATTGTTATAGCAGTTCCGCTTGCATGCACCTCCTGCTGTGCAGCACATAATGCTTTCAGGAAGTACACTGCTCCATCTGGCAATGAATGTATAACTGGGTGAATTAGGAATCCAGTCACTTGGAACTTTAAAGATCAAAGATATTGTTAGGGGTTAGTCCTAGGAATGACGTCTGAATAGATCTTTCTGTTGAGGGTTATTTGTCACCAAATTAAGCTAGCAACTCTCCAGGCATACAGGACTGTAAAGCATGTCAGTCCATCTTCTGCAGATGAGCAGTGATGAGGACAACCATGTATGCAGAAATCAGCAGGGAAGGTAGCAGACCCCAACAGAAAGGAAGATGTGAACTGGACACAGCAACAAGGTGGATTACAGTTGTGGGACTGCACTGTATAGCTCATCCTTTTCCTGCAAGAATAAGCCTAAGTAATCCCTAAATAATCCTCTGAAAAAAAAACTTGACCTGCATTGTGGAAGATACTGTTTTGATTCATTATGTAAATCAACTGTACATGCTCTTTTTTTAGCACTGAAACCAAAGCATAGCAAATACAATCACATCACATGCTTTCCACAGCCTACGAAATTTTCTAGCACATCAGCATTTCTATTTCATAAACAGAAAATGAAGCTTACAGAACAGCATCACTTTCACATCAGTTCTAGTACATATCATTGCCAAGCATTTTAGGAGGACCTATTATACCATCCAATGGCTGGACTCAACCTTGTATATTATTGTCAGCTAAAGGACACCGAATGATATGAAGTCTGTGGGCACATTTGATATGCCAGAACTTTTTCAGGCTTCTAGCTCCATGCGAAAATAGGCAGGCTTTAGCCAAACTCCAAAGATCCTTTCATCTCATTTCTGTGGCTGCTAGGCTAGACCTAGACTTAAATGTTACAATCTAAGGGATTAACACAATTGTTTCTGAAAATGCATCACAAAAATAGCTTGCTTATCTACTCTGCAATTGTGGTATAATGTCTATCCCAAATATAGAGTAAGATCACAGGCATTAGCACTGCCATCGTCTCCAAAAAGGCTTTTTTTAGAAGCATTATGATTTTCTGTTCAGACATAACAAGTTTTCAGAAGGTCCACAGCATCCCAGGAAAATGTATCAGTGCATCCTTGAAGCCTTGCATCCCCACTGGAACTAAATTCACAGCCTGCTTACCTAGTTTGTCTGTCAAATATACCATATATCCTGATGAGCTCCAGAGCGTTGCCAAGGTGGAACATAATCAGGAGTAAAAACAACACCAGGTTTTGAAATAAATCATCACCTATTTTCAAGGTACAGATTATTAAAATAGGACAATGCTAAAATATGGGGAACAAATATAATGTGAGTAAAGGGTCTGTTGTACAAATGCAGGGGCTGACACTAAAGCAGAATGACAATCCATCTAGAATACAGCTCCTGACAGAGGTCAGCCTAGACACCAGTGTATACGTGCACAAGGTCACATCTGAGTAAGTCTGAATTTTGTACGCTGGTGGAAGATGATGACTCAGTGAATCCTGAGACCTGTAAGCTAGTCTAGCTTCTACACAGTAAAAACAGCACACACATCCCACCCCCCCACCCCCCACCACAAAATCTTAAAGATCATCACCCCCGGGTAGTAATTACTGGAGCATGAAATGCTGCAGATGTACATGGGAATTGTTTATCCAAATGTTGCCCCCAACATATCCTAAAGGCAAACCCTAGTTACATGAGCTGGCTATACTAGTTTCACACTGTTTAAGAGCTTCCCTAAACCAGAAAGTACTAACTACTGATTCCTAACACTAACTGGTGCAAAGCACCCAGGAGGGAAAAAAATGAATTGTCGAATTAACTCCTCCCCAGTGCTTTGAATACCAACTGTCCCTGGAGCAAAAACTTGTAATTGACATCTCAAATCAATAAACCTGCCATTCTCCTGACACAATTGTTCAACTTTTTTCACTTTAACTTATTTTTAGTTTAGGTTTCAATCCTACAAACACATTCACATCACCCTCACTGTGTATTTATGTAAGCCTCATGCTTCGTAGGGGCAGATGAATGCCACAACTCTAACACAACAAAATAAATTGACTAACCTGTACAGGTGAAGCCAAACAATGTTAGAAATCAGCACAAATGCAGAAGTCTCTAAGACACAGTTGTTCATGGTATTATAAAAATGGTTCCTAACCACTTAAGTCTGCTCACTGTGCATCATAGCTGTGTTACTCACTTATGTCGCTCTAATGAGGCATTATCACTTTTAATTCCTCCTAGTTCTGCAGAGGCAACAATACTGAAGACACAAGGAAGATGTTCATCACCCCTTATATTTTAATACCATTCTACTCCACTGTGACTACCAGTGACAGCGTCTATGTAATACAGTATCTATCAGATTTAGGCACCCCCTAAATATTTTACTATCTTTTTACAGGCACAAGAAGGCAAGAAGCCCACCTACACCTCAGTTGGGTTCTTAAAGGTGGCAGTAACCTTGCTCACACATAGATATTAGAAATCCATCACAAAACAACAGCTCACAAGATGCTACTGTTGAAAGAGCTGACTGTCCAGTCATACTCAGTTATGTCTTCATCTGCCTGATGCAAATGCTGGAAATGTTACTGGAAATAACAGGAAAGAATAGCAGGACTAGTCACAGTCCCTGGAGCTACACATTAAACCCACAGCACCATTTCAGTTGGTATTTTCAACAACTTCAAACCTTGCCTAATCTAACTGCATCATTTTAAACTCAGTGATAATATGCAGATGCAAACACATGCTAAAAGTTATATGTCAGCTGTGAAGCAGCATACTGATCAGGTGTGCAGGGCTGAAACTTCTGAGAATCCAGCATAAGACTTATAGACATTATTAACTCAGGTACAACTTACACAGAGAATGTTAAGACTTGTTAGCTTCAGGTGTGTTCTAAAAATCTGGAGTAGAATACAACCCATTAATACATTTTTCCGGGGGGGGAAAAAAAATAGATAAGGATCTCAAGTGCATCAGATACTTCCACATTTATCTGGCAGTATCCTGCAGACCACATCAAATCCCTATGTGAGACATGCTGCAGATCTTGATTACTGGGTATCAAAACCAAAAGCTTTTGCATGATCAAACTAACCATCAACCAATCTGAATAGCAGCAAGATATCCTGGAATTCTGCCTTCAACACATGTAAGAAGTTATATAGTCTATAATCATTAGTGCCTACACCATAACAACACAAATTGGTCAACAATTGTCCTGATTTGTTTGGATTCATTAGCGGTTCAAAACATCAGGCTGTAACTTGACTCTTAAAAAGTATTACTAATCCCTGCACTATACAAACATTGTTAGAATTTATTTTTTTTCCACTACCAGGATACCTTAGGTGCAATGTAAAGGTAATGTAAGTTACATCTTTAAATCTCTTACAAAAAAACCCAGATTACAGCAAAACAGTCCAGTAATGGACTTCCTTCTATTCAATAACATTATTTTATAATGATAACCCATGCATGAAGACCAAATATTAGCAGAGCAGTTAAAACTTTCATGAGGAAACTCTAAGTACCATGTTACCAAGAAACCACAGCTTATAGTCAGTTAGAATACACAGAAATAGTTATACTCCTGATTCTCAGAGCTTCCAAATACATCCACTCTTCATTCATCTTCAAAGTTACGGAGTTCAATTCACGGTCAAACTAATCATGGTACTCTCTCATGCTACAAACAGTTCACCTAAGCTAAGTGAGCCTGGCTCAGCTGCACCATAAGCTCTTTTTTTAGTAAAATAAGACTTCCTCTCAGAGTCCAATCTCTTCTACTGGTCAGGACCTTACAACTATCATATCCAGTAGAAAACATTTTCAGCAACTCACAGATGTGGCTGAAAAGATAGAAAAGGAAGAATAGCTCAGAAAAATTTGAAGTCGCACTGCATATATTAGTAAAGTCCAAGACATGTTGAGTACTTATTAGTATTTTAGAATATGTACCATTCCTCTTTACATATAACCAACATCTTGCCAGTCACTTAAGGCTGTAATCTAGTCATCATCAGCATGGATTTCCCTATATCTCTGTTGAATATTAACTCTTCAGTTTACTAACTTGTTCAAATCTATTCCCACATTTAAAGACAATAGCTTGTTATTTCAACTGTACCATTACACACTTAGGTTTTCAGCAGGCACAGTAGACAACCCAAGGAGAAGTAAATTATGTGTGATGTTTCACCCACAATACACAGTATCAGCACAAAATTTCAGAGAGATGGCAGCTACACTTAACTTCCCCCACACTCTAGGCAAATCAATATAATAAGATAGGCAAGCATTGATTTCGCATTTCAAGTATTGAGCTGCAAACATTTTAAACCAAATGTTCTTCCTTTGTCATGTATGTTAAATATGCACTACAAATTACATTAAATTCTCCATCATTCCTTTTCCTAAGAGACACAACCACAGACTCACAAGACTTTAATAGTAAGAACAAACATGTAATAATAATGCAAAGTGGCTTTAAAACCAGTATTACTTTAAAACCATAGTTAGAAGCTTTTTGTATTATACCATAAGCCTAATAAAACACGAGCTTCACCATCTCCCAAAAAGCTTCTGTTGTTTGGGTTGTAACATTAGAATATATTAATTTTAAAATACTGCAAAGCCCAGGAAGCGCAACATTAACAATTATGAAAATATTTCCCAAAATCTGTTCCAAACATTATAAAAAAAACTCACTAGAACTCACTACTGCATTGAGTTAAGCTATTTCAGAGCTTAATGTGACAGAACCTGAACATTCCCTTGAACTTCTAAAAATAAAAAGCTCAGTAGAAAAAGCTGTTTTCACTTCTTGCTTGTCCAAAATATTTGGAACATAGAGCCATTTTCCTTGAATAAAACTACAGATACAAATCCATACTAGCATAATTACAGTACGGTTACACAGAAGTTCAAAATGAGAAATATCAGCACAACTATTCTCAGTTTCTAGTAATAAATGACATATTAGGAAAACCATAACCAAACTCCTTACCAAGAGAAAAAAAGTCACACCATTAAGTCCAGGATTGAACACAAAGTAAACACGAAGAATACTATAACTTTACCAGATAGGTACTTCCATTTAGACCCTGCTAGTCACGAACACATTTTGCTCATACCTTTAAGTCTGAAGATGCAGATTATGCCAGTATTTCCTGACTGGGAGTGTACTAGAAGCATAACCTTGCACAAAAACTTCCATAGGCATGTGACATGGCTTTTTATCACTAGATTAGCCTTACTTTGCATTTTAAGTACCAAATGTGTGTCTGTTAGAGGGGGAAAGGCTAACACTGTCTACATCTAAGGAAGGCCTGAAGTTACTTCGTAAAACAGAAACCAGTAGAAAGTATTTCGTAAGAGCTACAATGGCTTAAAGCAAGTATTTATATTCTGCATATCTGAATCACAGAAGAGGTAACACACTGAAAAAAATCCAGTATGTCATTTATTTATTCAACAGGTCAAGTCTGGCAACCTACTTTGCAGAATTTGATTTTTCCCTTATACACAGCAATTACATTAGCCATCCTAATTTCAAAAGTCAAATTCACACAGGCTTAGTTTTTCTACCTTATTGCCACAATTCAATGAATGTACTTTTTTATCTAATTCAATGCTACAAGTACAGTTCACTGTTAAAGTACTTGTAAACAAAGACAAGTGCTCTAGAATTGTTACCCAAAGTTCCTGCACCTGACTTCAGCTATGTAATGCCTACATTGGTCTGTTGCCTCACCTCAAACCACAGAAGTTTTAGGGCTTGAACAACCTCCTGAACAAGTGTACACTGTTTCCCAGTGTACACCATGACAAACATACTTGGCAAGTCAGACACAGACCGACCCTTTTCCAGGCACATGAAGAGTTTTTCTATGGCTATAGTAAATCTTACCCTGAATTTTATCCTTGACAAGTCACAGTTAATCTACAGGTCCTGAAGCATCTGGTCTAGAAACAACCTTAGGTCAGTAACTGGGTGCTCTTCTGTCCTACCTTACCTTCTGTTATGCAAGGATTCTGACCTATCATTAATATCAATGACTCACAAACATGAAATTTAGCTCTCACCCCTGGAAACTCAAGCTATACAGAGGTCAGAATGGAATTTAAAATGTCTTTCTTATGCCCTAAAACGTTATCTTTTTCTCTGAAACACAACAAAAAATCAAAAAGCAATAAAAACAACACATTCCTGAAATATTCAAATTGTTAGTTAATAGATCTGAAGGTGGTAAATGCAGACTTAGTTAAGAGCCACTATCAATTCTATTATTGCTTTTCCCTTCTTTTTGTGCTTCATTTCCCACTGATGGTTGAACTGACAACTTCAGATAAGAAAAATTAAAATGGTATTGTTTAACTCATTAAACAGTAATGCCATGCAAATACCTATTAAAAATTCACTGAAGATAAAAATTTAACACTCACAGGTAGCTCCCCAAGGCCATGAAGAACAGCAGCAAGCAGCTGGCAAGTTAAAATTCTTCCTCGACTTGCATGTTTTGTGTTATATTAAGCCACCATTAATTGTTCCTAAAATACAATTCTATTTATTAAATTCGGCAGGTTACAAAGTGACCTAGCACCAACTTGCAACACCAGAAATTCACCAATTAAGTCCAAAAGGTTTCATTATGCACAGAAGGGTTTTTTTTCAGGAGCCAGCTTTTTAACTCAGCAAAAGGAAGATACTCTGCAGAAAAGCAAAACATTTTAAGATTGTTTAATATTTAGGGCCAGTTTTTTAATATTTTTGTCCCTGATTTTCTGACAAAAAAATCACACCAGAAACATTGTTTTATATTTTTATTGTATGCCAAAGTTCATTTAAAGATGAGTGTTTGCTTGTATACAAGTTACTGAAAAAATGTGTCTAGGCAGAAATTTGTTAGCAATCTGACTTATTTCAAAGCATAGGTTTGTTCAATCGGGCCACAAAAATAATATTGTGTACAAGCAGTAACTAAGGAGCTGTAGATTCAAGGAGTTTCCAAACATCACAGATCTTGAGATCTGATCAGGAAAAAAAATCAAGGCAGTCACATTACAAAATAGCAGCTCCATGTAGCTTTTTCAAGTTTTAATTTTATACAGGAGGTGACAGTTCAGTTTGCCTCATTCTTCGAAGCTTCATCGAAGTTTTCAACAAGATCTAGAAAAAGATGGTTGGAATTAAAGTTTGACCCACTTCCCCTTTGCCAAACATTTTGGGTTTGAATTTTTTTCCCCAAGTCCTACTTCATATCAAGTTTTTACACCATAAAACTTTTATCTTGTAAAATACAGAGCAAATAATTTTTAAGAGCTTTGAGGTTCATCCTCCTTGCTCAGCCAAGGAAGTTTTGGACGATTCATTAAAAAGCACAATTCTAAAAGCATTTAACTTCACTATAACAACCGGGCAATGATTCTGACAAGGTAATTTCTTATGGAATACTAAATACTTATCTTAGTCATAGCTATCCCTTCAACACAGGACCAAAATGCTAGCTCAAATTCCAAGTCTCTCATGGTATCTGAAATTAATGAAATAATCTGCCCACGGTAATTCTGTGACAGCAAGTGACTAGACAACACACTTACTATCCCAGGTCTGATCTTATGCTATATGTAAGATCTCTCAGCAAAATTCACTTCCTTTTCCTCCACGGCATGTTTGTTCTTACCTGGAACTTCATCATCATCATCTTCGCCAGTAGCAAGTGGTGCCTTTCCGTCCACAGCTGCAAGAGCAAGTAGTTCAAAGGCTTCATTCAGGCTCACCATAGGCATTTTGATTTATTGTTTTTGTGTTTTTGAAAACATTATCAAAGATTCTGGGCTAAGCTGCAGTGCTTCATCTACTTCTGTAAATAAAAATCTTTATCTAATGTAGGAAGTTCACATTCCCTTTGTTACTGATAATGCTCAAAGAGCCCAGCAGTGAAATTAGAAGATACATGCTAAACAGCATACTACTCAACATCCAGAATCTAGGTATACTGAGTGCCCTGCACAACAATAATTTCCAAATACAAGTGGAAATTAATTTTACCAGTTTTTTCCTAAAAGTAGGTTTGTTTATGGACTACCACATGGCTTTTAAGTTTACATATTTTACATCATCAGGTTTTAAGGAACAGAAATGATCTTATTATCCTACACATCCAAAGAAAGCTGAGGTGTAATTGTGAAGCTGCAGGCCGACACACAACTAGAAGAAATACTTAAAAGGTATTACTGCTCCCTGGCAAAGTCAAGGAATATGGAACTGGATGCACAATTTCACACTCCTTAGGTGGTTGAGGTGACCTAGTGTTCTGGTCCACATGTTTGCTGACTCAGTAATTTCTTTAACATTCCCATTGTATTTGACAGAGTTAGTGAGACTTAACCAACTCCATTGTAGCAGACCAGTGAGCACCTGCTAAACTGGGAAGAAGTAAACTGCTAAGAACAGATATCTCAAGTGTCTCGGTGCCTGCGCCATTACAACTATTCTTAGCTGTACTGCCAAGTTTTCTCTTAATCTCTACTACCTCAGCTTTATTCTAATTAATCCTCAGTTTTTAAGAAAAGTGTGAGGAAAAAGACGGTTTCTTACTAGATTTGTACATTACTTTCTGAAGAAACAGAACTAGTGAATAAACTTTGTTTTGAAAGGGCTTGGGACAAGGACATCACTAACCTTCATTTATTTTTTTAAGCAGCAGAAAGTTGTTAAAACTTATGTATATTTTAATGTTAAAAACAACATTTGAAAAGCAAACCATGGTTTTTCATCCTAAGTTACCTGCATTCTTAAGAATGTAAGCAGAGTCTGCTTTGTTGGCAACGAAGCAGAGGAAGAAAAAAAAATTACCAATCAAGTCAGAACTGCCAAAAATTGGACACAATAATATTGTCTCATTTTTCTCCATGTTTAGGCTGTTCCGTATCTTTAAAGGAATGTGCTTAAGATATTTCAGAAAGTAGGAAGAAGACTGCACACACACAACACAAGGAATGTTCCCAGTGTCAACAAGTCTTTCACTCCTAATTCTCATCCTGTAGCAGCAGCACCTTTTTCAAACACTTCATATTTGAGTCCCTCCTCTACTTTTCCCAGTTTTAAAAGGAACAAATGTTCATGCTCTTTTACTATTTAAAATATGGAATAGGAAGTTGATGTATGTAACTCTACATTCATACCTCTGTTCTCTACACTGTTCTACACATACTGAAATTACAACGTACTTCCTTATAAATACCCTGTAATTCCTTCCTAGTTATCAAAAAGCCCAAAGTCCATGGAGAAATACCTTCACCTCACCTGTGAGGGAGAAAAACAATTTCAAGCTTTCTGTTATGTCCCTTTCCCCATTACTTACATCTCCATTCAAAGTGTCAAAAGAGATATACTCAAGCTTATCTTTCTCTAAAACCTAATACTTACAGAGAAATTAATCCACCCACCTTTAATGAACAAGATGTATCAAAATACGGCAGCCACATCAAGAAGGAAACTACCAGAAAATCAAGTCCAGCTTTAAGTACAGGGCTAAGCCAGCTGTAAGACACACTAACAGGTGACTTTGCTATACTGAGTCATACCTGCCATCAGATTTGAGCTATAAATACAAATTATTTTAAAGACTGTGATTTCTTTATAAGCATTTTATAACATGCTTGCAGACAACAGGAGTGCACAGAATGTGACTGGTGCTACAGAAATAAGCCTTATGTCAGCTGCCAGCACGAAACACGTTCAAGTTTCAACCTACATTGCTTGGGTAGGGCTTCTGCCAATCTCCTGAGGCTGGTCAGACTGTCAGCTCCGAGCTGGTTTAGGATGCTAGGCAGCATTTCTGTCAGCTGCTTTGTCTCAGCATGGCCGGTGATAGTGAAAGTGTTAGCAGCCAAAGATGCCTGAACTTTTGGGTTATTGAAGTGAATGACTGTTCCTTGATTGGTAAACATGTTTACCTGCAAGCAAAAAAAAAAAAATTAAAAAAAAAAAAAAAAAAAAAAAAAAAAAATAAAAATAAAAAAACAGTATTTGAAGCAGTCTAACAGGATTTTTCAGTTTAACAGGAAATCAAAGTTCTTAAAGCTCCATGCAAATCTATTGGTAATTTACAGACAAGTTTAGGACCTATGTTACTTACCAGAAAATCGACTTTAATACATTTTCTATTTATAGACAGAAATTTATTTCTTTTTCCTTTGAAGCAATTACCTCTTCAATTCCAGAAATATTGTTGACTCCCAGTTTCTTCAATGAAAACTGAAGTTTTTTATCATCTGCTGTAGCTGTTCTGTGAACAACCTTCTTCTTTCTGCGGGCCGTACCCTTTGCAAAAAAAGAAAAATAAAATTACAACATAAAACTTAAACAGTTCTCACAAGCTCCAATACTAAAGGCTGTATAACGACTTTACAATATCTACATATCAACTTAGCATACTGCTCCTGTGTTCCAGTGCATGCAACTCTGCTGTCCAACTGCCCTGCAGCAGTCTTTTTTTTTTGTATTAAGGCAAGATTTGCACATGTGGGAAAAGCATGAGGTTTTAGGAAGCAATGCCATCAGAAAATATTTACTCCACAAATTTCATGGTTTACTGCAGCATCTTAAAAAAGGGAAGTTGCAATGTTATCACAAGACATAAAATTGAATGAACAAGTTATTACTTTTTCCTTTGATTATCTTTCTTAAATTTTAGCCCAATTTTGGTAATAGTCAAAGGCCATAAAGCTATGAACACACCATTAACAAATATGAGAATATGAGAAAAGTAAAAATACAACATTTTTACTCTAAATAGCCATCTCTCTTCTCATGGGACTTATATATTTAAAGAATGCCTACTTTTCCAAAATATTTCTTAAATACATTTAAAAAAATACTTCTAGACCAACCCTCTTTAGAAATGAAACAAGCAAAGGTTAAGCTGGCCTACAGACCCAGAGCTCTAGATTTCCCCAGGGAAGTAAATGTCCCACATTATAAGATATCTATTTCTATTAAAAAGCTGAAAATGTCATTCTCTAATTGCTTGCACAATGGATCGGGAAAATCTGACATAAAATGCCTGTAAATAAGTGAAACTAAGCTACTTTTTTATATAATGTAACTATTAATCTTAGTCCTCCCACTCCAGCAGCTCCACCACATGCTAATAAGAGAATGTATTGCCGCCTAGCTGTATAAATAACTGCAATTCCTTTCCAGTTTATGGTCAGAAGTTTTCAAACTGGACACAAACAACGCTAACATAATTCTATTTCCAACAATGAGGAATATCAGTGACAAATTCATATGAAACTAACGCTTGGAAGACTACCCTTCAAACATTTAGGTCAGTAAAAAAACCTTGATACTCAAACCCTGCCACTGTCAAGTTAGCATACACAGTGGTTTGGAAACTACTAAAAGTAATAGAAATGCATTATTTTAGTGCCTTGTCTACCCAAGGATTGAGCTAGACTAGGTATATGTTAAGTCCCACTGGACAAAAGAATCCTCAGAATCATTCAGAAATCATGTAAAATTCAGAACATGATGTGTTGAATCAAGGGATATGGAGGAATATGTAAATCCTCCACACCCATTTCAACATGGCAACAATGCCATGAAGATCCCAGGAATAATTTCCCCATATAAAAAAAAAATAAAATTAATATGGCAAGTTCAGGCATTCCAACTATTTCACAGGCCAATTTTAAAACTAAATGACCATTTCAAGCTCTGCTTAATGTCTCTACAAGCCCTATACTGACCAGCAAGATGCAGGAACTGTAATCTGAATGCATGCCCTCACATGATAGACACTAAAAGCCTCTATAGTCAATAAATACATGCTGGTTAACATGCATACAACCAACAATACAGGAGTTCTGTAATTAACCACTAACATATAGCAAGAATATACAAAAATTACCAAGGCACTTAATTACTACATAAACCCTGTTTTAAGGCTGCCTAAATCTCCAGCAACTGGCAAAAAAAAAAAAAAAAAAAAAAAAAAAAAAAAAAAAAAAAAGGTAACACTGGAATGAAAGCTCCTGGAAACTCTGTCACCAAGAGTTCTGTTGAATAATTTGTAATCTAGAACATTGTGTATTGTGTATACTCCCTCAGATATGAAAGATTCCTGACAAATTCCTGAATTAAGACTGACACTGAAATTAAAATGTTTGCTGTCATATGACTATATCAAACATACTTTTTCTCAGATTATTAACACACAACACAAATACATATATTCAGATGTAACAAAATAAAAAATTGTTCTGATTATATCAGTCTGCAATTACAGAAGCATGACAAGTATAGAATTTCCAACTTTGTGCAGAAAGGCAAAAAACTGCCTTGAGCACCCTAAGTATTTTTGACAAGTCAGTAATATAACCCTCTATGATCTGTTAAGAAAACTATACTAAACTCTAAGAGTATACTTTTACCTTGCTGTAAGATATACTCATTCCAAATCCCACATTTACTACAACAGCCCATACAATTATCACAGAATGGCTGAAAAGAGGACTACAATGACCATCTAGTTCCAACCCTCCTGCCATGGTCAGAGACACCTCTAAGTAGACCAGGTTACTCAGAATCTCATCCAACCTAGCCCTTAACACCCCCTAGGGATGTGGCACCCACAACTCCTCTGGACAACCTGTTCCAGTGCTTGACCAGCTTCACAGTTACAAATTTCTTCCTAATATTCAATCTAAGCCTACTTACAAATTAAGCCCATTCCCCCTTGTCGTGCCATTACAAGCTCTTGTAAATAGTATTGATGCAAGTTTCTTGTAGGCCTCCTTGAGGAACTAGGAGGCCAAATTAAGGTTACCCCAATGCCTCCTCTTTGCAGGCCGACCAGTCCCAATTCCTCAGACTGTTCTAACAGGAGAGGAGCTCCAGCCCTCTTATCAACTTGCAGTCCCTCCTCTGGACTTGCTCCAACATTTCCATGTCCTTCCTGTGCTGGGACCCCAGAGCTGAGGCAGCCCTGCAGGTGGGGTCTCAGCAGAGCAGAGCAGAGGGGCAGAATCCCCTCCCTGGCCCTGCTGCCCACGCTGCTCTGGATGCAGCCCAGGACACGTTTGGCTCTCTGGGCTGGGAGTGCCCATGGCTGGGTCATGTCCAGCCTCTCACCCACCAGCAGCCCCAAACCCTTCTCTGCAGGGCTGCTCTGTCCCAGTTGCAGTACCTTACACTTGACCTTGCTGATGATGAAGATCCCCATTTGCCCTAATATAATTAGGGCTGCTGTAACATACACAGAGAGAAATAGCTAGAGATTCAGCTACTACATATTGTACCTAAAAAAGTGACTTCAGAGGGCCCAGGAGGAGCACAGCTTCCCTTGAGGACAGTCCAGCGAAGCTGAGAGCACTCAGGGCTGCTGCCGACACCCGTTTCCAGGGCCCCTAGTGCCAGGCCCGATATGCGGGCAGGGACACGCAATCCCAATGGCAGCGCGAGGAGGAGGCTCCTACCTTGCCACCGATGCGCACTTGGGCCTGCAGCTTGGCCAGCTTCTCCTGGTTCATGATGGTCTCCTTCATCTGCGGAAACATCAAGAGCGCCCGGAGCAGGCGGGTGTGGGAACACGGAGTGGGGAGGGAAAGTGGGCTCAGGGGGCTCTGCAGCCGCCCCTCACCACACGCCCACACGCGTCCTCCGCGGAACGCGGGCAGCCCCGCCCCGCCACAGGGCCGGGAGCGGGCTCACGTCGCGGGCAGAGCCGCCGAGCCCAGCCGAGTCTCCCTTCAGGCCCAGCCCGTAACCGCCGTCCCTTCCTCCAACCAACCATCGCCGCCCACCGCTCCCGGCCGAGTCACGCTCCCCTCCCGGCCGCCCCTCGCTACCACCGCGGTACCTCGGCGAGGGGAGGGGCACAGAGCGGGGCTGGAGGCGGCGGGCAGGACGCGGGGCCGGGATCCGCACGCGGGCGTAGCGAGATGGCGGCCGGAAGGAAGGAGCTGGGCGACGGGCCGCGCGTGCGCTGCGCCGGGCCCGGCAGGCGGCGCCCCACCGCCCTCGGGGCGGGCGGGGCCCAGCGGGTTGCGGAATCCCGGGACCGGTTGGGCTGGGAAAGACCTGCACGTCATGGAGTCCGCCGTGTGACCGAACATCACCGTGCCAACCAGACCATAGCGCCTAGTGCCACGGTCAGTCTTTCCTTGGACAGCTTCAGGGATGGTGGCTCTAGCATCTCCCTGGGGAAACCATTCCAATACCTTGTCACCCGTTATGTGGAGAAATTCCACTTGATGTCGAACCTGAAGCACTCCTGGTGCTCCTTAAGACTATGTCCCCTCATCCTGTTGGCTAGTTGTCGACCCTCCCCTTTCTGCACCTCCTTTCAGGTAATACAGGGTGATAAGGTGACCCCTCGGTCTCCTCCTGGCTAAACAACCCCAGTTCCCTTGGCTGTTCCTCATAGGACTTGTGCTCCAGACCCTTTACCAGCTTTGTTGGCTGCTCTGGTCTTCTGCCAGCACCTTAATGTCCTCCTCCCAGTAAGGGACCGAGAACTGGACACAGCACTGGAGGTATGACCTTGCTGGTGCAAAGTACAAGGGGACAATCCCTGCCCTGCTCCTGCTGGCCACACTTATTGCTGGTCACACAGGCCTATCCTGGTCCACAGGCCATTGGCCTTCTTGGCCACCTGGACACACACTGTCTCATGTTTGGATCAGCAACCCCAGGTCCTTTTCCTGTGGTCAGCTTTCCAGCCACTCTGCCCCAGCCTGTGGCACTGCATTATTTGATTGTTGTGGACAAAGCACCCAGCACTTGCCATGCCTCACATTACCACGCTTTACTCACTTTGCTGCTCTCTTACCCACCTTGCTACCTGCAGCCTTGCAAGCAAAGTTCCCCATCACAGGCATGACATCCATGGTCTCGCATCATAGAATCACAGAACCATTGGGATTGGAAGGGACCTCTGGAGATCATCCAGTCCGATGCCCCTGCTAAGTCAGAGTCATCCTGAGCAGGTAACACAGGAACATATCCAGGTGGGTTTTGAACAGTTCCAGAGAGAGACACTCCACAACCTCCCTGGGGCAGCCTGTTCCAGTGCTCAGCCACCCTCAACATAAAGAAGTTATCCCTCATGCTGAGGTGGAATTTGTTGTGTTTTAACTTATGGCCATTGCTCCTCATCCTGTCACTGCGCACAACTGAAAAGCTTCTGGCACTGTCCTCTTAACATCGGCCTTTGAGATATTTATATGTATTGATGAGGTCCCTTCTTAGTCTTCTCTAGACTAAACAGGCCCAGATCCCACAGTCTCTCAGAGATGCCCCAGTAATTGTACTTGTATGGCTATAGATGGGGACATGGTACTCCCAATGTGGCCTTACTAATTATGTGTTTATTACTTTTATTTTTCATACTAGAAAACATGTAAGCACTGTGTTTCTTCCTTAGTTGTGTAGTGCAGGCCCCCTCGCTCTCAAAGGCCATGGCTGTGCTTCTCCCCAGCAACTCACCTCCTTCCTCCCAGCTGGCCAGTGCAGAGCTCTGTGGTGGGGCCCCTTAAGTGTGGGGACCCCCAATGCTCCCAGCTGCCCCTGCCCAGCCAAACTACTGATTTTTTTTTCCTGTCACCACTGCCTGTGTGTCAGTCCTTGTTTGTTTTTTTTTTTCTTCCACCTTGTGTGTTTTTCCAGTGGCTTTTTCTCCTTTGTTAGGTTATTGTAATTTATAAGCTACCCACATGTGGCTCCTGGTCATTGGACACCCTCTGTGTGCCCTTGCTAGATCACTCAGAGATGTTCCCCTATAGCAATGTTTTCCCTCACTGAGGCTTTAATATGCTCTTTTTGTGTATTGCCAGTTTTTGTGGTTTCCAAATCCTATTCTGAGAGCCAAGTACACACCTTCCAGGCCCTAACTCATGCTGTTGCTGCTGCCTTTGAGGATACGTAAACCCTGCTCTTCTGTTTGCTTTTCTGAGGCAGAGATCATTCACAGCCTACAATTTCAGTCCCCCACAAGTTTACCAGTATGTTTGAGTTTACTCTGTTTGATGAGTGGGTCCAATCTCACAGCCATGGGAAATGCATGTGTCTAGCTCCAATAGAAGGCAAAGCAGTCATTGCAGGACCTGTATTGCACAGCAGAGGGCCAGAGCAGATTTATGGGGGAAGAAGCCTGGCATTCTAATCAATGCTACACGTGCTCACAGTGATGCAAGAGATGAGAAGCCTTGTTGCTCTATGTCCTAATCACCACAACTAAACCCTATGAGGCTACTGGCACCAGTAGAAATATTACTGACCTTGCCATCTCATCCAGTATTTTGATGCCTTTTATACTGGTTTTCTCTGGAATATCCTCAGTTACCTATTCTTTTCAGTCTTGTTTCTGTAAGACTATGTTAAAATTAATTTATCTTTCTTTATTGATTAACGTTGTCTCCCTCGTTAGTAATCCCCAGAGCCAAAGTTTTGCCAAGGCACTACTTCTTATGTGTCTGGAAATTTTGTTTGCTCTTACATTATCTTTTCACTACGCCAGAGCTGAGTGCTAACTTGTACAAAAGATTTTGATCTTGTTAAAATTGAGGCTTTTGTAATTAGTAAAAATTAATGATAATCCCAAAATTACTCCATCTGGTGGTGATAAAAATTCTCAGGAACGATGATTCAAAAGGTGATGCTGAAGAGCAGCAGCCTCTGTGCTTCCCACAGGTGAATGACAGATGAAAATTAGAGGATAATCAAACAACTGTAAAAGATGGTGGGGCACTTCCAAAAATTTGGTCCACTGTATCTGGAAAATTTGAAGAGTCAATCAGTTAGTGGAGAAAAGATGGTGGGGGAAGCCCATATTATTTAATCTAAAATAGCAAACCCAGTATATAATTCAGGAGAGGGGGGAAAAAAGCAGATTTAGGAAAAGGGAGTGTTTGGGGATAGTCTGGGGAAGACAGAGTTTCTTAGGAACTAAAAAGAAAGCTTATCAATTTATTGCAGGATGAAAGTGCCTATGTACCCAAAGCAAAAGTGAAGAGAGGCAAGATGAAAGAAACACAAAATAAACCTAAGTCACTGCAAGTTATTGAAAGTAAAAATCAATCTGCTTCAGATTTATCACAGTCTGCCATTAATATATGTTAAATATTCTAGAATTGCTAGGCCAAATGATGATTACAAACAAGAAAAAAATTTTATTAGTCTCAAATACTGAAGTGAAAATGAATCACAGTAAAATTATTCCAAGATAGAAACTGTAGAAAATGCTGTTCAGCTGGCATTTTAGGATCAACTGGTCTAGAGATATGATCTCATATGCCCTCTCATGAGATTTTTGAAGACAAGCTATGATGAAAACATTGCTGAATTATATCAGGACTCAGCTAAAGTAATTCAGGAGTGGCAGTTCAAGGGACTCTAAGATTTGGTTACATTTTGTGGATCAAACAGGAGACCTTCAAAAAACAAACTTTACATCTGAGAAAAAGTATTTTACCATGCTAAAATAGCATTGACTTGTTTTCTTCAGTTGTTCTTTCATAATTCCATAATGGGAAACATAAACCTAAACCTAGATTTAGTTGTAGCTGAAGAACTTCTATTGAGAGACAAAGATCTAAGTGCTGTACCAACCCGGGATAGGTTGACTCTGAGCTCAGTAAGCACCTTTCCAGTTCTGAAAAAGGGGTGAAAGTCATGACCTCAAAAACATCACAGAGTATAGATTGCTAAAGAAAAGTTCATTAGCTACACAGAAACAGCATAGGAGTGGAGAAAGATCATTAAAATGGTCACTTGGAAAAATTGTTTCCTAAATTACATGCAAGTTTAAAGGCAGAAGAATGACATTTGCTCTCAAAATGCCAGTGAAAAGCTCTCCTAAAAGTCATGGCCAATGCTGCATAATAAAACGGCATGTTGAGAAGAGGTGTTAGTATCATACTGAGGGAACTGATCACAGGTCATAAACGTAAGTGATCAGGCTATAGTGAAGTAATATTTGTCCTGATTATCAGAGACAACAAGGGGAAAACTGTGGTTTCAGGCAGCAAAGGAAATCTGATAATCAAAATTTCATTTGGAAAGTTTGTCCAGAAGAATACTGTGTTTAACTTCAGGACATAAGGGGAAAAGCAGTAATTAATTTTGAAAATACCCATGTATGTTAGCAATTTAATGGAGGAAAACAGCAGCATTATGGAGTAGAGAACAAAAGTGTTGAGAGATGAATAGAAAAGAAACCATCTCCAGATATCTAGACATAAGACTCACTGAAGAATTAGTAATTTTTTAAGGGATATGAAGATATGTAAACATTGATAGCAGCCCAGAAACATTGAACTTAAATGTGGTGCTATTTTCATCTCATTTATTTACCATGTTGTATCATGTGCTGCAGAGTTGTCTACTGTAGTTGACTGTAGTGTCAAGGAGGAGAGGCTGATGCCCAGCAAACAGTGTCCTTTTCTCACTGTGCCTGTAGCTTTTAAACTCAGCAACCCAAAATACCTGTGCTTTAAACCATTTCACAAGCCTTTCATGACCTCTGGGATGCCTCTCTCTGTAACACCCTGCAGAGTCCTACTGGAGAGTAGTTGAAGAAGTCCTGCTTCAAGAATCCCCTGCCTTCACTGTACATGGTTCAAATAGCTTTGCAGGATGTTTGGGAGTTTCTGTTAATAAAACTGCCAAAATCACCAAGAAAGGCTTGCCTGTTAGTCTTAGTCAATAAGAGATGTCTTGCTAGAAAATAAGTAAGAAGTAGAAGTCACTATATTCCTTACTGTACTGTAGTTACTTACATCCATACTATGTGTGAAAAAGGTGATACCTTAAATTTATGCGCAGATGTTAGAGACTTAGACAAGCAGTTTATTACTATAAGAATTCTATATGCAGAATTCAAGAGGACTTGAATCCTTCAGGCCATGATCATAGAAATGTTTTGACCTCTGCTAAGACAGTGATCTTTGTATTGTCTTTAAAAAATTAACACAAGTCAAAACATTGTTGAGACAACATGATGCAACATCAATGTGTAAATGTGTAATGTATCACATTTAGCCTGTGAGGAATCAGGACTAAATTTGGCCCACTTTAGAAGTGGAGGTCCCATCATGCTACCTTTGACTAACGCCTTGGCAGCTGCAAAATTCTTATTCATTCTGGATTTGACTTCTTTGAATTTAGACCTCCTCGTCCAGCTGGTGCTTGGCAGGAGATAAGTGGTGAGCATAGGTGGCAGGAGATGGACAAGGACAAGGCAAGGGCCTTCCTCCTTCTGCAACAGCTAGCTGTTATTTCTGCTCAAGTCCTGGCAGGAACCCATTACCCTCTAAGTTCTAAATGGAAAATCTCATCTTCTTTGTCTTTGATCACAACAAAGCTTATTCCCAAAGACTTCTAAGTGAACAAAGGATATACCTGCCTATATTAACTGCATTTATGAATGATTTTGTTCTCCTTTGGGGCTTATTTCCATCTCTACAGAGTGAAATGGAAAATATCTCAAATATTTGAGACACTAATTGTGGGATCTCCTTCCTAATTTACTAAAGTTTATCTACAACAAAAAGTTATGTGGAAAATATTAGAAAGGTTTTCAGCAGCTGGTGAAGTTACGAAATTAAAGGTAACCTAAACAAGCACAATTTTTACATGTGAAAAGTACTGTGCTATATCACCTCTGGCAGCCAGTGCTTCATTTTGTGATTCTGATATCCTTCCACCAGCACTGAAAATAGTTACTGGCTTAAAAGATCAGAAATAATAAGTTGAAATTAAAACTGGTAAAGCAAATTTAAGCATCTCATGATTTATTATGAAAATAATAGGAGTGAGATGAATAAGGCAAAAGGTGGAGAGAATGAGAGATTGTCCAAAATACATAGTTCTGTGCTAGTCCAGTGATTCTGAAGGAGAACCCCTCAGCATGTAAAAAAGGTGACCAATGATAGAGTCTACAAAGTCAGGAACAGCAGGGAGAAAGTGTTTAACAACACTTGTTCGTTGTCTCTTTTAGTACAAAAATGAGAGTGCATCACATTTAAATGAGCAGGTGACTTGCATAAAGCAAATGAAAAGAGACACTTCTTACATAGTTAGAGCTTAGGAGAATTTCACCACAGACTATGTTTAGTGGTGAAATGTACATGATGTCAAAAAATGACTGGACAAATTAATGGAATAAATTGTCTCACAGGCTATTAAATTCGGGTATTATTTCTGCTTTAAAACAAACAAACAACTTGAAACCTAGATTTCTGGCAGCTAGGAATCAATTTTACACACTTGTTTTGTTCATATATTCTTACCTAAACGTCTGGTCTTAGTTGATGTTAAGGTCAGTTTATGCTACTAGACGGGTTTTGGTCTAGCCTGATAATAATGCTTCTTAAGATCAAAAGATCATGAGAACATTAAATCACATTTTACAGAAATTAAAAGCCCAAAGGGCCTTAGAGGAAATTACTTTCACTTGTCAGAACAAATGTACATGTCCTGCAGGAATTACAGAGCAAGGAGGAAAAAAAACCCAAACCAACAAGCAAAACAAAACCTCTCAAAAATTCAACCCAACCAAACAAACTAACCAAACCAGTTTAGTCAAGAAGAAAAAATGTTTGACAAGGGTAGAGGGGACATTACCTCCAAGGATGATAAACTCTTTTTCAGCGTTAGGCATGGCTGTAAAGCCAGATTTCAGTTTTTCAGGTTGCTGCCAAACCTCTTCAATGCATTGTGATCACACAGACATTGTAATCCCAGCCCCCACAGAAGGCTTAAAGGAAGTGTTACTTTCCCTGAAACTACATGGTAAGAGTAGAGGAAAATAACACCCAAAAAAAGTGGAGATAAAATGGTGGTCACTGTTATACTGGGAAAAGAAGACCACAGCTGTCACTGTTATTGTCGCTGTCATGGATACCACCATCCTTTTGCAAGGTCATTGCTGGAGCATTTATTTGTTCCATGACACAAGCTCAGAATTCAGTCCAATCTTTGACCCAAGAGACAATATTCACAGAAAACATAAATTATTCAAGAAATGGTTCTACACATTAAGAAAAAGTCTAGTTCTGCAGCTCCAGAAAACTCAGAGCACCTCAACCAGTGTGCCAATGTGGCTGCTTGAAAAATGCCTAGGGTAATTTTCGATTTTTAATAAAGGCCTGGGCTACTCTGATAAAATGTGGATGTTCTGTATATGCATACAGGAATTGTGTGTATAATATATAAGAAAAAAATAGAATTCATATTAATTTAAAATTTATTATTAATTGTAATAGGTACAAACAATAAAGTATAAACTGTAGCTAGGTAACTGTATTCTCATCTTGCTTCTGTGCAACCGTGGTTTTAGGTGCATGATAATGCATCAGATGATTCACAGCTAGCAGGGAAACCCTAGAAGACAGACCCTGAGATCCTGAGTCAAGAGTGGTCGTTTGGTAGTTGGGTATGGGCAGAGAGTGGCAGGACAGAGGTTGTAAGGTGGTCGAGGAAGTTCCAGGCATTTCGCGGAGGGGCTGTTCTTAGGTCCCCTCCAAACTGCTTTTTTTTAGGGTCTCGGGGTCCCGTTCAGTCGCTGAGTGGGGGATTCTTGTCCGACCCTGCCTTTCTCGGGGGCTGCTTTGGACAGGGAGGCCACGCCTGACCCCCTGCCCCCACACACGGCGTCCCACAGCCGGCGCTCCTTGCCGGTAGATGGCATCCCCCGTCCGCGCAGAGCAGCGCCCGGAGCGGAGCGGCGCGGAGCGGGACCGGCCGCGAGGTGGGGGACAGGGCAAAGCCCGCGGCCCCGCCGCTTCCCAGCTTTTACCAAGGGAAATGCCACTCACGGCTGAGCCTCCGCTGCTCGTCTTCGTCCCTTTCTTTCCTGCCTTTTTGAAACGGCACCTGCAGGGTTTGGGACGGGAACGATCTGAAGTCACTTCGCAATCTCCAGGGATTGAAGTAACACCAGGTCTTAATTGCCCGCACTGGAGGCTGACTCAACTGACCCCCAAAAAGGAATCCCCTCAGCAGCCCACACACACAACATACACACCCCGCAGCGACAGACGAGAGCAGTGATGCCCAAGCCTTCCAGAGAGGTCCGCGCCACCACGCCCCGAGGCCACCCCGAATGTCCACGTCCAGAAAGACCCGCACCCCAGCAGAGGCTCCCGGGAACTCGGTGCTGTCGAGGAGCCGCCGGTGCCACACGCTCAGTGAAATATCCGTGTGTTCTCTTAGCAGAGGATCGAGGGCAGACCCCGGCTCTTTTGGTTTGTCGCTACAGTGGTTCTTCCCCATGCGTTTTTAAACTTCACCGTTCTTCATACTTAAGAGCATTATTTTTTTGGATTGTTTTAAGATGGTTTTAAACGTTCAGGCTAGGAGAAGAAAAATAATAAAAGGGGAGGAGGAAGGAAGCAGAAAGCTAAAATATTAACTCTTTGGAAATATGAGAAACGTCTTGAAGATGAAAAATCCTGTCTGCCTTTCTTTTAGTAGCTTGCCCTAGGACCTCAAAACTATTTCGAAGAGAGATTTTATGAACTGTAGGAACTGTAAATCTCGAGGGATATATATTTTTCTACAGAAAAAAAAAATAGTCTGGGTTTAGAGGTCCCTTTTTTTCCTTCTCTTCCCACCATTCCCCCCCCCCGTTTTGTAACTTTTAATGGTATTGTCTTGCAGGCGCCTTAGTAGTGAACAAAATGTAAATAGGATTATTTGGAAATAGTAGAAAGGATTATGTTGTAAATCCATGGAACTGGGTTTGAAACAGGGTGGCTTGTACCTTTGGGTTAGGACAATATATTGAAAACGTATTTCAAGAAATTGGGTGTGTACGTTGTTTGCAAAGCGAGATTTGATCAATAAGGCTTTATCCATCAGTCTGCCCTTCTCACGACGATTTTTCCCTAAGAACGAAATGTTCCCCTACTCCTATCCCAGTCGGATCCTGCTTGCGGTTTATCCTGCCAGAACTGGGAACGATGGGATTTTTCAAAGCCTTTCTTTCTAAGACCATGGTAATTGCATTTCTGTCCAAATTTGTGGGGGTTTTATTTTGTTTTGGTTCTTTGGTGTTGTTTTTGTTTCTTTTTTTTCCCCTGTCAGCCCTTACATAAAGGGGGCCCCGGTCTTCTGTCGTCGCATAGATCACCTGAAAAGGGGAACAGTGCCACTAAATTAGCAAGCAATCCTCTGCTGCTTTCTCAAGGGTGTTGCTCCTACTTAAAGCGAAAGTCCTGTTCTAAAGAACAGTGAATTTATTTCCTTTGCATACAAAGGAGGTAACGCTAATTCTCTGTTATTGTTTCTCATAATGGAGGGAGCTGCTTCTCTCTCTTTAATAACCATAGCCTTACAATTAAACTGAGAATAGTGGTGTGTTTTGGAGGCTGCTCTTTTAAAACTTGTAAGGTCGATATAGAGATATATTTTATTTCATTCTAAAGTAAATTAAACTCTCTAGGGTGACGGGGGAGAGGTAGGGAAGGATGTCTTTAAACCATTCTGCTGACAGAAGTCTGAAGTTTATTAACTCACCATCTCCCTGTCCGGTGTATATTTTTTTTCCCCCTTCCTTCCACGGGAAGCAGGACCCCATCTCTGAGGGCAGCCCCGGAAAATACGAAGCTTCTACACTCTCCGGACAGTTTCTGTGAAGATGCTCCTATATTTTCTGACAGATTTGCA
>NC_031799.1:24454759-24463921 GCF_001522545.3 Parus major
GCGGCGGGGCGGGCAGCGGCGGCGGCAAGAACAGCCTGGTGAAGCCGCCCTACTCCTACATCGCTCTCATCACCATGGCCATCCTGCAGAGCCCCAAGAAGCGGCTGACGCTGAGCGAGATCTGCGAGTTCATCAGCGGGCGCTTTCCCTACTACCGGGAGAAGTTCCCCGCGTGGCAGAACAGTATCCGCCACAACCTCTCCCTCAACGACTGCTTCGTCAAGATCCCCCGGGAGCCCGGCAATCCTGGCAAGGGCAACTACTGGACGCTGGACCCCGAATCCGCCGACATGTTCGACAACGGGAGCTTCCTGCGCCGCCGAAAGCGCTTCAAGCGGCAGCAGCTCCCGGCGCCCGAGCTTCTGCTGCGCGCCGTGGACCCCGCCGCCTTCCTCCCGCAGCCTCCGCCGCAGCCCCCGCAGCAGCCGCCTTGTGCCTACGGACCCTACGGCTGCGGCTACGGTCTTCAGCTCCAGCCTTACCACCCCCACTCCGCCCTTTTCGCCTTCCACCACCCCTCTCCTCCGCCCCGCCAGCCCCCTGCCGCCCCCGGCAGCGCCCCCGGCGCGGCGCTGCCCCCCGCCGCCGCCGCGCCGCCGGGCCCCTTGCTGCCGGCGGCCGAGCTGGCACGGACGCCCTTCGGCTACGCGCACCCGCTGGGCCCGGCGCTGGCGGCCTCGCTGCACTCCGCCAAGCCCGGCAGCGGCGCGGCGCTGGCCCGCTCGCCCTTCTCCATCGAGAGCATCATCGGGGGAAGCCCCGGCCCCGGAGCGGGCAGCAGCTGCGCCTCGCAGTCGACCGCTGCACCGGGGCTGGCCCGCTCGCTGGGGAGCGCCGGGAGCGGCCTGCCCCCCGCCGGCACCCTGCCTGCCACCCCCGGCTTCGCGGCACGGATCTCTAACTGTTAAGTGTTTGGGAGTCTTTCCGAAGGTAGGATCTGGGGTATCTCCTTTCTCCGCCGCTCGGACGCCCGGCGGACGCTGCCCGCAGGGGCTGCCTGTCTTTGCGTGGGGATAATTGTGACGGGGCTCGGGGACCGTACGCCGCGAGCGACGGACCTCCCGTGACCTTCACTAGTGCAAAGCCAGGTGTAGATTTAGATATTGCACGAGCAGGCGGTCACTACATCGGAAAGTTACTCGCTACTCCTTAAAAAGAAACAAACATGGTGATAAATAATGTCTCTAAACCGTTAAAGTTCAGAGATTCTCAGGTCTAGGAGCTTGAAAACATTAATGTGCAGGAGAAAAAAAAAAAGGCTGGAGGGAGGACAGCAGAGCAATACTTTTTCATTTAGTACACTTGTCTCATGTACTTTTATAAAAGAAAAGATTAACGTGTTTACACAGAAGAAAGTCAAGATTATCATTTCTTATTTTAACCTGTGTTTTGTATTATAATAGACTTACGGAGTTTTTTATTTTGTACTTTATGCGTATTCTTTACAAGGAATATTGTTAAAATTACTGGCAAGTATTATTGTACCATTTTAATGTAAAATTTTTACACATTTTCAGAAATAAAATTTTTAATTTTCAAAAAAAAAACAAAAACAAAAACAACAAAAAAAATCAAAACCAAACCCAAAGACCAAAGGAGCTCAGCCAACAATTGGCTTTGGATCCTTCCCTCCTTAGCACTTCTCCTTTCTTTGGGACACTGATATTTTTTTCTTTGGGATTAATAGCAGAATAGTCAAGAAATATTCTATAGGTGGAAAATTATTATGCACAGATTTGACCGCAAAGAAGAAAATAAAAATACGATCTTTGCAGTCAATACATTGTTAACCCTAACAGATAAAGAAAGACAAAAAAAAACCCCAAACATGCCAAACAATCAAAAAACAAACCTCTCCCCCCCCCCCCCAGAACACCAAGAAAAAAAACCACCAACAAAACAAAACAAAAACACTCTTCAAAAAACAGCAGGAACGAAAGAGGGGATAAATAGAAATAGGTCTCTCTGGAGGGAGTAAAGCCCAGTTCTGTAAGGCACCAATCAGGGGATTGATTAAAAAGCCGGTTTAAAACTATTTTTATACTTTTGGGTGTGTTTTAAATCACAACTGCATCAATTTGGTTTCCAAGAGGCCCAAAGGAAAATTCTACTAATAAAGGGCATGCATTGAACTTAAGAGAGATTTGTTCTAGACACTTATGGTTCTTTGACGATAATAGTGGCATGTGTTTCTACTTTTCAATACATAAAATATAAAATGCGCTTTGTAATATCCTCGTGTGAGGAGTTGATGAAGTGTATAAGCTGTCGAAGTAAGGATATTTAAGTGTAGAAAACAAACCATGAGTGCCGCTTTTCTGATTCCAAACGTCGTTTTTAACAGCACAAGGTCGATTGATATCTATCTGATAGACTTACAAAAATTTTAACCAAAAATCTGGCCTCAAATATTCAGAGCATAGACATGGAAAAGAGATTCGCACGTTTTAAGAGTAGGCATGTGAATGCTTGCTGTGCTAAGAACACACGTTTTTCAAACCAGGGAGGCTTTTCAACTACGACTGTATTTATAACAATTTAGGAGACTCGGGGATCAATTATGTACATTTTCATAATAAAAAGAAATTTTAAAAGGGAGGGATGTTTTTTAGTGCTCTTTGGAGTGAGGAGGGGTTTTACATATAAAAGTACTTTGTCACCTTGGTTTTAAATATTCTCGTAGATAGAAAAGTGGTGCTTCTCCGTTTTGTTTGTAGCAATGCTGTGTTAAAATAGTGTATTTCAAAAGCAGAACGACTGGACATAAGGTCTCTGCTGGTCTCCATTTGCAGTCTGGAGCTGGGAGGCCTCTTTGGGTGTCCCTGGTTCCTTAGCAGAAAAAGAAGTAAAGTCCTTTCTAATTTCTAAAACGGGAAAATACCCTAGAGGCACCGTGTACATATCCTCCGGGGAGAGCACGTCTTTTTCACGAGAGACCGATTAATTCACTAACCCCGGGACTGGCCGGGGGATGCGCCGGGCCGACGGGCCGGTGCAGCGCGGAGTACCGAGCTAAGCAGAGGTCCACCTCGAAAAGGCAGATAAAATCAAGCAGAAAAAAGTTTTGCAGGGGAGAAGGCAGCTGTGGCCGTGCGGCGGTGAGAGGCTCCCTGAGGAGGGATGCTGCTGGCCCTCAGTCTATCTGCTCGATTCCTTGCGATCTCCACGAACAGTTAGTTACATGTGAAGGGTAGATTCCGGCGACCCACCCTGTGTTTGTTTCTCTTGGCTTCTCCGCAGTAGACCCTGGGGACCCCGGCGACCTCCCTCAGGCAGAGCCCAGCCTGGCCCATGCCGGTGGACGGTGGGGTCCGAGTGTGCCCACCGCCCGTCCTTCAGGTCTCCTCGGAGGTATATGGCAAGCAAACTGCTTGGCCACTTGCTCCTTTCGCGCTTTTGCCGGTTGCCTTCATCTCGTGCGGACCAGATCTTCCCTTGGGAATTGGTAGGGAAGCTGACAGGAGCAAATTGCAGTAGGTGGTATAGATTTCTTTTTTTTTTTTTCTGTAAAAAAAGGGGGGCGAGGGGGAGGTCCGGGGTGCTGGTGAAGGACCCTTTTGCCTGCTCTCCCGGAGTTGGCGGGGAAGCCACCTAGCCTCGGGTGGACCCTCCCCAGGGTCCCTGTTTCCCCCTCTGCTGTCCCGGAGCAGGTGCCGCCAGAAAAGCGCCGGCCCCACAGCCCTTTGATGAGCTCTCAGCGCCGTCGGTCCGCAGCGCCCCTTTCTCATGCTAATGGCCCGCCGTGCTCTCTGCGGCTTTCAAGACTAACAGAGAGGCTGACAGTGTCGTCCTCGCAAGGACAGAGCCCGGACGATCAATTCCTCCAAAACAGTCTGGGCCCTAATAAACAATCTGGTGGGACATGCAGTATAGCATCGCCTCTTTCTCCTCCCCAAGTGTGGATTCATTAACCCGTCTCCTTGCTCATCATATCCCCGTAGGGCTAAGAGACGAATTACTGGATCTGAATTGGAAGGGAATTGCTCTATGAGGGGGCTAATGTTTCAATCAGTTCATCCTGAAGGACCACACAAAAAGAAACTTTTTAGTTTATGGTGCTATTATGCGGAGTTTTAATCTAGGGATAGATTTAACCAAATGTTATCTATTGGGAATTTAATGAAGCCCTTATGTATTCAAACGTCTTTTATGCCACACACAGTGTCTCTATCCAGAAACGTTTCCTTCCACGTAGTTCTTTGTTTCTGATGGGTGATTTATATATTTTTAATTAGGTTTTTAAAAAAATTATTTCTTTTCAAGCATCTTGTATAACGTTTCTTTTAAGCAGGACTGTGTTAGGTCCCTTCCCACATCCCCTATAAAAGAGGTTTCCTCTTCCCTCCATGGTTTTGAAGATGATTAGTTTGCACGTCCTCACACTGCTCCTTTCCCACTGGAGCGCTCCCACTGCCTTGTGCAGACGCCTTGGTCATTGTGCCTGCTCTTTCGACACCTCCATGGGCTGCGATGGACAGGGTAGCCCGGGGGTCCGGCAGAGCCCCGTGACTCCCGTGCACAGCTCCTCGGCCTCGAAGCTGCCCTCAACACAAACCTTCCCCATCCGCACCTCCTTCGGACCACACCTTCGGTCTGGTTTGTATTTTAGGTGCCGTGAGAAGCACTCCTGGGGTCACCGGGGAGCACAGCCCCTGTTTGCAGGCTGGTTTCAAATACTCAGGCCCCATCACCAAGTCTGGAAAATGAAAGAGGGGGGCGAGGCCCTCACCTGCTCTCAGCTGCTCCCTTTCTTGCAGCGCTGGTGGCGCGGGCAGAGCACACGATCACCCCCGTCGAGATTGAGGCCTGTTTGGGGGATCTGTGGGAAAGTGGATCTGGTTTTACTGTCCCTTGGCACAGACTGGAGACTCTACGCCTTATGTAATACTTTCCCTCAGTACTTACAGTAAGTACTGCAGTAGTTCTGATAATATTGTATTTGACAGAAACAAAGGAAATTATGATCGTGGCCAAACCGTCTCTGCTCTGCAACTTGATAACCAATGCAGATCCATTTTGCAGCTTGTTCACTGTGTCTCCCCCACCTGCAGTGGTATTTCCCCTGCTTCCCTCGGCGATGGGCTGCACGCACCATCAGAACCCAAGCAGCGGCGGGGACCGGCTGCCCCGTGCCCACAGCTGGGTGCATCCCGATCAGGTAGGTGTCTGCCATTCCTCACCCTCAACCTCCAGTAACCTGCTGCAGGTGACTGCAGGGCCTCTCCACCCTTCTCCAAGCCCTTTCTCCTCTGCAACCCTCACCATGAGAGTCACGTCGGGCAGCGGCCGTTGAGGTCTCTGTTCTCTGCCCCTTCCTGCGCTGCAAAGCACGACTCAGATGTAGAGGAGACACGCAGAAGTGTGTGTACGTGTGTGCAGGAGAGTGGCACTTCAGAAGGTAACAAGCTGCTGCCGGATCCACGCTGCGGCAACAACTGCGCTCAGTGCCTCATTGCACAGATGGTGCCCGCCGATTTTGGGGAAAGACGGAAAATTTAACACGAGTACCAAGTCGGTAAGAATCTTGCTCTTGTTTTTAACTTGCGGAAGAACTCTATTCCCCGCCGCCAGTCTCCGCCTGGAGGTGTACTGCGGGAAGCCGGCCTTGGAAACACGCCGGCCCCTTCCCAGATGCCTGTCTCGGCTCACCGCTCAGTTACCAGCACGACTGAAAACAACAAGGGCAAAGGCTGCGGGATTGGGAAGGCACGCACGGGGAGCCCCTCGGCCAAGCGCGCGACCAGCCCGGCTGATGCAGTGCGGGTGGCACCGGGGGCTGTGCGCGGCCGCGCAGCGGGGCAGAGCCTCCGCGGCTTCGGAGGTGCTCCGCCGAGCCCGATCGTAGGAGCGGGAAGGCACCGCAGGAAGCCCACGGAAGATGCATAGCATACGAAGATGTGCCCTTAGTGCAGCTCCCCTGCTCCGCCAACTATCTCAGTGAGAGACACAGAGGCACCCGCTGCGCTCTGAGCCACAGAGAGACCTATCGGCTAGGCACCGTAATGCCCAAAATGAACAAAAACATATGGACTGCACTGGACGAAAGGCGCTTTTCTTTTATTTTTTTTTTGTTTTGTTTTGTTTTGTTTTTTTGTTTTTTTGATTTTAAGAGCGATGTCTCATCAATTTCAGAAATTCTACCGCTCAGCTGAATTCAGAAGGAAATTTGTGGTTGCGGGTTTTTTATTTTTCTAATCAAAATAATTAAACTTGCCCTTCCTCCAAGCCACAGGAGACCTGTTGAATTGATTCTGTTTCCCTTTCGCTGATGCAGTAAAACGGCATGCAGAAATCCGCGGGCCCCCATATTTAGATGATAGATTATGCAATTTATGTTAGAAGCGAAAGGATAACTAGATAATACAGTTGTTGTATTAATTCATTTCTTGAGACTGGGAAAGTCTTAAGACTTATCTACGGTCAATACGAAGATATTTCTGTCCTCTGCGTGGAATAGAAAAACATGTGAGTGCGTCGAAACTCTTGTGAACATTCAGGAGTGTGTTCGCACCCGGTGATATCACCGTGCAGTGCCCGCACAACTGTAGCACAACTGCGATCATCGCTCCTGCTAATGGCCAGGCTTTGTCAAGTCCTCTAAAAACTCGTGAATGTCTCTTCCTACCGCTGTGGTCGTAGGACTGCTTCTCTAGTTTCATTGCAGGAGGGTACATGCCCACCTGTATACACGAGATACATTAAATACACACAATCAAGATTAATGAGGTGATTTCCCTGGGTTTTCTTTTCGTAAAATAAACACTGTCACGTCTGCTTATTCAGCAACAACCAGACGAAACAGATAGCGTTCTAATATACCACTATACAGCAAAATTTCACCTGTCTGCTGCACAAGCCGGGTGGGGTGGGGGAGTATAGAGAAGAACAGAACAAATAGGCAAATAAAAGAACCATTGGCGACGAAAAAAAAGGAGAAAAGATGTCCAGTGCCGAGTGAGGAGAGACGGCTATATCAGGTGATTTTCTCGAAAGTGGATGGTATCAGAAATTACGGAGCATGGAAAGAATAATTTATACTTTCTTTCCATCCTGGTTGTGCAAAAGCGTCTGAGGCTGCTCGGTGGGCTCTCCCTCCTCCATGGAAGTCCTTAACCTGTCTTTCTCTGTGCAGACGGCGTTGCCTATGGGGCAGTCCACGCTACTGTGTATCCTCTCACTGCCCCCTCAAGAGCTAGGCAGCCGGAGGCCCTACTAGCACCACACAGCAGATCTCTTCCCTTCTACTTCTCGCTTCTGTATGACAAGCCAAAGGGTGGCCCTTCTCTGAAAATTAACCGCTTTAGATCGCTTTCGGTACTACTTCCTTCCCGATGTCTCTCCTCCTGGTGCTCAAACATCTGCTGCCCAGGACATGATTTTCAGTGGAATCCCCAGTCCTGCCCGTCCGCCTCTAAAGCAGATCTCCCGTCCCACGCACCGGAGCGGGACTACTGACAAGAGGTGTGGAGTGGATGTTTTTGCTTTTCGAAAAACTCTCTTCCCCCCCCAGCCTCCTCCCCACCCAGAAGGAGTCCGTCACAACACGCTAACACACACGGGCAAGCCCAACCTAGGGCTTCTACCAGAGATTTTGAACCCGGTCCCGGAGATGCTGCTGCGGCTGCGGCTGCAAGACGGCGCGGTTCGCCCGGGTAAGCAGCACAAACCCCGCGGCCGTGCCGGGGCGGAGCCGAGGGAGCTGCCGGTAGACCGGCAGGAGGGACGTGCTCTGTGTCTCCTCCCGGCCCCAGGTACGCAGCCGTTCTAACAGGGCTGTCTCGGCCGCCCGCCGGTAGAGCAGACCACTGCTGCTGTCGACGAAGCACTCTGGGTTCGTTACTCCCCCCGATGAGGACAACCTTCAGCCCAGTCCTGTCCTGCCGTCGACACCCACCGTGGGGCGCGCGGGGGCGTGTGGGGTGAGGGGAGCCCGGTGCCGGCGCTATAAATCCCTCGGCAATTGAGTTCTGCACCTTTGATTTGGAAAATCGGATTCTTTGAGTGGAAACAGTTGACAGGAACTTAAAAGGATTAGCTGCATTCCACACAGGATCATTTTTACTCCTAACATTTTGAAACGATTGATCCCTTCCAGACCATAAACAATGTCCAGAAAAATGATCTAACGAGACTTCCATTGTTTCCTTTTGTCTACGAATCTCCCTTTCACCAGCAGTTTGATTAGGGATCAAATCAGCCTTTGACAGGCTGGATTGTAATCACAGACACATTATGCACACCGTTTTCCCGAGATAAGTACCGAATTTGAAATAGTTCATAATTTGGTCCGTAATCTCAATCTGCCAGAAATCGAGCAAGTGCAGACAAAGGCAGGTTGGGGAAGAAGGAGCAGCGAGAGCGGGAGGGAGAGGAGTGGGAGTTCAATTATCACAGAATGCCGAAATGAGAGGTGGGGGCATTTCCCGAACTTCTCTTGCTGGCTCTTTACCGGCCTGGCAGAAGAAAGAGAAGAAGAAGGCCCACAGGTGCACAAACCTGCTCGGAACACAGAGCATAGAATACAGCACGCACGGCCCTGTTCCCCACCGTGGCCCGAGATGACTCGAGATACGCGGGCTCTGCTTTGTCCCTCTCCCCTCCTCTTCCCCTCCCGTCTGAGGGCAGGAAAGTTAACGCGGAGACATTAATGGGGGAGGGAGCGAGGAGGCCCTGCCCTGTCATGTTGACCGGCCGACTTTTCCTCTGTTTTGACACCTGCGTGCACTGCCCTATGCTCCTCTCCCTGATTTATCGCCCAATTAAAGGTTCAGCCTTCCTCGAACCACCCGTGCTGCCTCCCCTTGACGGGTCTCCGAGGGTGACGTCTTCCCGGCGACAGCACAGGAGGTGATGGGTCGAGGTGGCCGCTTTTCGGCCCCTTCTGTTTCTCTTCCTTTCCCTCTTTATCTGTGTGATCCCTGGGCCCCGTATCTCAGGAAAGAGCCGGCACAGCCAGAGTGGTGTCCAATGGGTCCTGGACTGTGCCGTCCAGCGAAGAGTGCTTCCAGCCCAGATGGGGGGAAAACTCAGCCAGGAGAAACACCTCAGTTAAGTCTCCCTTTCAATTAAGAGACAGCAGCTCCTTCCCGTCGAATTTCCCTGGACTTGTTCTTCCTGTCAGGCTCTTCTTTCTTCTTTCTTCTTTCTTCTTTCTTCTTTCTT
>NC_031799.1:24464102-24578164 GCF_001522545.3 Parus major
TCTCCCTCTCTTCCTTCCTTTTTTTTTTTTCTTTTTCCTTTTTCCTTTTTTTTTCTTTTTTCTTTTTTTCTCTTTTTTTTTTTCTTTTTTCCCCTTTTTTTCACATTTATCTTTTTTTTCTTCACACTGAGAACAAGCAGCTCCCCGGCACATACTGGTAGCATTGAGCATCTTGCTAACTTAACTGTGTCTTCCTTGTATCTATCAATCCACCTTTCTAATTAGACTAATTAGAAGATATGTGGAGTGTTGCTGGGTCCATAGACTAAACTGCTTAGGGCTTCTGAAAGGAAAGCTGAATGCCCGCCATGGGAGGTGGCCATTCAGGGGTACGGTAACAGTTGCTACATTTATCTCCCGCTATTGAAAAGAGCTCTGCTTAAAGCTCGATTAAAATGTTTGGAAACTAATGCCACCCTGGATCCCTCTCTAATTAGAGGGCCTGGATAGATCACCCTGAGCAGTCAAAAGGAACTCCTTCCCGGGCTTGGCTTTTCTGTTCCGCAGAATTTCTTCTTTCCCCACAACCCCGCCCCCACCTCCAAAAGAGAAAGAAGCGGGGGGAGGGAGTGGGTTGAAAAGGAGAGGAAGATAACGGAGCTATAAAAAGGGGGGCAGAGAAATGGCGCTATGCCAAAGTCATTCTCCCCAAGCGTTATGTTTGGTCCCTCCCTAACGGCAGGCACAGGCTCTTCCTCCTGGATTCCTTTTCAGTGGTCGGGATAGTTTAAGGCTGGGCAGCTCCTTCTCCGCTGCCTGCTGCAAGCCAGTCAGGAGGTCGGGAAGGGGAAAGGAAGGCCGTCGCCGTCCTCCTTTCTCATGCACAGGTGCGGAGCGTGTAGACCGGCTCCCTTCTTGCCCCACTCTCCTTCTCGCTGTGCCCCGCCGGCCTTGTTCAGAAAGAGCAGTGCAGTAAAAAAGGGGAGGATGGAGGGTGGAGAAAAGTCACCCACGGAAGTGACGGCTCCTGTCCCCCAAACGTTGCCTGCAGGAAGCCCAATGCAGAGCAGTACTTTCCAACAAGCCGGGCTGAGCCGAGGAAGGACGATTGGAAATCCCTCCCCGGGGTACCCTGTGCCTCCTGTGCCTCCATCTCTAATCTGAGCAAACAGCAGAGCACCTCAGTACGCACAAGCATTTCTGTGCGCCCGCGGGGTCTGCGGAGGGGCGTGGGCAGCCCTCGGGTCGCTCTGCTCCCGGGAAAGGCAGCCCAGCACTTCAGTGTCCGGCATCACGCGAATTTGCTGCGCTGTTCCTTCCCCGTACGACAGAGACACATTTTATCCTTATAAAGGAGAACCAACGATTGGTGCCGGCGGGGGAAGGGATGAGAAGGATGCTCTCTTCATTAACACAAGCCTGTTACACAGCTGACTTAATTTACGGGATAGGTATGACCAAAAGTGCCTCACACTCATCACTTGGCAGGCAACGAGCCTGCGACAGCTGGGTCTGGCCCCGGGGGAGCGCACCGTGCCAGCAAATAGGGGTGCAGCGGCGGCCCCGTCAGTACCATCGGGTCGGTAGGGCTTGGTGGTGTGAATTTCACCCTGTGGCCTTTGGTGATTATAGCGTACCAAGTATTGGCAGCAGAGAATAAAGTCGGGATTTAATTTGTTATTATTATTATGTTGTTGTTGTTGTTGTTGTTGTTGTTGCTCTTCTTGTTGTTGAGAACGATTCGATGGGCATTCTAAATAAACTGTCCAATCCACCAGGGAAAAATATCCAAAATATCCACATGCCGTTCTGCCCGTATTGTCCCAGGAGATGCCCCTCTGGCAGGTGGGATCTCCTGAGACAAAGAAGTACGGGGGTGGCAGGCACAGCAATCTAGTTGAGATCTTCCTTTTCTTTCAAGCCTCCAGAGCCACCTTATCTTGAAACCTTGTGCAGCGGAGGGGAACAGGAGGGAATTGAGAGGATCTGCTCCTCTTCATCCTAGTCATCAGGCGACGTTACCTGGGGGGAAAGACTAGCTCGAGAGCCGGATGAGCCGGCAGGTGGGAAGCGGGGTGGCTTCACACAGCAGGCAGTGTCCCGGCTCTGCCGCTCTCTTCCTCGGCCAGGCGGGGGGCTGCTCACGCTGTACCATGTCTAATCCCAGTGAACTCAACAGGACGAGTCCCAAGGACAAAACCGATCAAATATTTCCCTTAGGGACATACGGGGAACCGCTCACGCTGTATCATGTCTAATTCCAGTGAACTCAACAGGACGAGTCCCAAGGACAAAACCGATCAAATATTTCCCTTAGGGACATAGAATCTACTTTATTTTCCTCTTCCCCCCCCCCCCCCCCCCCCCCCCCAAAGAGTCCAGAACATAGAACAGATTTTTTTTTTCGGCTGCAGAGAGAGCATATCTTAATAAAATATTCTCAGAGTATCTCACCCCTGCTCCACTGGGGACTGCGGGTTGAGGGGACTCCCTTAGGACCCGCCTGCGGGATTGAGAGGGGAGATCCCTCCGTCATAGAGAGGAATTTGGCCTCTATGGGGTAGAACAGGAGACTTTTTCATGGCTGCTGGGCAGCTCTGGTTACTGAGGGTGTAAAATAGAGGAGACACACACACACACACACACACACACACACACACACTCCAAAAGGCACGTTCGTCTCTTGCTCATGGGCTGTTCCCTGCCTACATCCCTCCAGCACGCACACAATCTAGAGAATTTCATCAGGAAATGCAAGTCCAGAGGTGCCTAAGACACTGTTAGGAGGGATGCCCGGACTTCAAGGATCAAAGTAATGACAGGTAGTTGAGAGTTTGCTGAGTTTTACTGAGTTTTAGAGTTTCTTTATTTTAGCATACAGGATCTTCCCAGGACCACTGTCTGCATTTCTAGAGCCCAAGGATAGACCCTGACACTGGTGACCTCTCTCTTTTGGAAAACAAGCAGATGAGAACAGAGCTTCGTGTCCAGACTCAGGGCAGCTGCAGCTGTGTGCCTAGTAGTCCATCGCAATCAGCAGGTGGCTGAGATGCTTGTCTACACTTTACATGTTTCACATTACTTTCCTCGTGGGCGTTATACAGCAAGTTTCCTTGTTAGAACCGGGATTTTCTCTCTTTTTTTCTTGTTCTTTTTCCTTGTTTGTTGCTTTAATAAATTCACTTGCGGAATTTCTTCAAGCAGCAGAGAGGCAGAGCTCTGGGATGAGAGGCTCAGCTGAAACCTGTGCCCTGACACCGATCCACGTCCCTGTTCCTTCTAGTCTGGGCTATGCCTTTGCCTAGGATGTCTTTTGTGTAGTCGTGCCATTCATCCCAGGCTAGTCAAGAAGACAAGTGGTGGGAGATTAGATGTTTTTGAGGGGGGAGCGGGAAAGAGAGAGGGGAAGGCTGAGGGTAGAAGATGGGTTAGGCTTCTCTGAAATGCAGAACTCGGTGAAAATTCTGAGCAGGAAGGGGTACAGAGTCATAATGCCCGCGGGGAAGATGTTGTGGAGCTGTGGACATTTCTTAATTTCTCTATTTATTTATTTATTTTATTTTCCCCAGCGTGTGCTTCGGACAGAAACAGGTTGATTCAAGGGGCCCCATGCCACCCTGCCCCACTGCGGAACGGCCTTTTCCAGGGCTCCTGGGGCTGCTGCCACAGTGATGGTGAGGCATGAAGGGTCAGGGGCTGTACTAAGGGAGATTTCAGAGAGACAGCGATCCGTGTGTCTGAAAACACGCACTCCTCGCCATCTCCCGCCAAAGTACCCTTGTGATGTGGCAATCTCAGTTTGTCAGAACAACAGTTCTCTCCAGATGTTGATGGCAGAAAGAGATAAGAGAATTGCGATAAATATTTATCCTTCAGGAAGGAAGTTATTAAACTAACACCCCAATGTTTTCACTATCTAATGAGTTTTGTCAAACATTATTTTTAAAAAGTCAGAACATAATATGTGAAGTTTTGGCTTTGGCTGGTGCAGTGGAGAGTAAGAAAAATATATTAATGTACCTCATGGAGCCATGCAAGCCACTGCTGGACTCATACAACAGAAGGTAAATAGATTATTTTGTTTAACAATGCTGACAGCTTGTATGGAGCAGAATTGGAGAGATCTAAATATTAATAGACTCATTCAAGTGGAGCAAAAGTTACAAATCATTAGCTGAAGAAATTTGGCTTCCAGCCCACATTCTATAAGGGCATGAGGGAAGTGTGGTAACTGTGCTGTTGCCGGCTACAGAAGGGCAATTTTTGTATATAATTTATTTAGATGAAGTGTGCAGAATGTTTTTATTTGTTCTACTTCTAGCTGTCTCACCTCTGTGTGAACTCCCCAAACCCAGATCTACTCCAAATACTTCTTCTCCCCCTTCTGCACACTTCCTTCCAACGTGTTTGCTTTGGCAACTTTCAGGTTCTTGCAAACAATTCTTCCAAAGATATCAATCACTCTTGCACCCAAAGAGAAATACTGTACACTCAATGCGATGACAAAATGAAACATGTTTGAAGCAAACCATGTGTTCTAGTGTGCCAGGGATTATGTTATTTGCTCAGGGAATATGTTCAGAATATTTTAGGCTTCTGTTACTCCTGTGATAGCAAATTTTATTGTCTGCTGCTAGGATTTATTATTTCGGAGACAACCCAAATACCTCTTTACACGTGGAGAGCTTCTAAAGGGGCAAGCCTACTCTGCGTCGAGCTGGGGGAGTTTATTGGCCCACGATATCGCATTCTGTAATCCCGTTCAGCCCGAGACGTGCAGAAACCGAGGCAAGTGGGCCTGTTGCCGACAGTGCGGCGGGAGGGCACGGCCAGCTCTCACCAGTGTCCACCGGGCTTACGCGTGCCCCACGCCGGCTGGGGGAACACAGCCAGCGGCGTCCTGCCACGGAAATCCTCTGCCCGTGCCGGGTAAAGCCGAGGACGTGGGACCCGTCTGTAGCTCCCGTGCGGAGCCAGCCGGCAAGTAGGAGCCCCGTGGGCGACGGCTTTCGAGCGGCTCGGGAAGGTTGCATCGTCCCCCGGCCTAGGCATGGACACTGATGCGTGCCTGCCCTGCCTCCTGTGAAATCGTAATTTCACTTCCCGATTTTGAGGGAGGTGCCTTATTTGGCGGGGCTTTTTTGGTGCGTCTTTTGTTTTTTTGTTTTTTTGTTTTTGTGCTGTTGTTTTGAGTTGTGCAGATTTTTTTGTTTGTTTAGTTGCTGTTTCCTTGGTTTTTCTTCAGCCTTGTTGGCCAGGAAGTGGAGCATACCAGGGGGATGGTCACCGTGCGTGTGGTCCCACTCTATATTTCGGTGTTGTCGGGCTGTTCAGAAAACCCGGGGATCTGGGTATCCCCGCCGCTTTGGCCCTTCTGTGTGAGCCGGGCTCCCGTCCTCTTGTCTCGGCACGGGCGGAGAAGGATCTTCCAGCACTGGCACTCTGCCTCGCCTCTAAAATGCTACAGTGCTCCCCGCCAGATTCGCAGCCGCGGAATTAGTCTTCTCCACGCTAAGTGGCTCCGCCACTCCTCCCCTCTCCTCTCGCTCTCCGCCTGTGTGTGTCCGTGCCCACGGCACCCTCGCGTCGGCGTGAGGGCTGCGCCTGGCCTCCCTGTATCGACCTAGCACCCACTCTGCAGCAGCACGAAGAAGCCGTCGTCACCCTTTGCCTGTACCTTCCGTGCAACTGGTTGGCTTTGAGTGTGGACCTTCCCCGCCCGCACAGTCCCTCCCCCGCTGCCGCTGCGACTGCACCAGCTCGAAGGCGGCTGAGCTTTCCTTATCACTAAAAAGCCAACCTGGTGTCTGCACACAGTTATGCCATGCTTCCGTCTCCTTAAAGACCGACTGGATGCCGTTACTGGATGTAACGGGTCTGCGAGTCTGATGCCATTAAATTATCGCGATTATTCATTAGCAACTGCAAGCTCATTTTCCTGGTTTGGCGTTGCTGACCGAAGTGAAAGTGAGAGTCCCTTGTTCCAAAAGAAGCGGAGATGACTGGGAGCAGAGCCACCACGCGAGGAACACCCGGGTTTCTGACCAGGAGCATATTTTAAGTGCAGAATACTCACATTTCTCTGAAACTCATTGTTAAACTTCCTCTGGCAGGACTCTTACTTGGCCAGGGATCAGAACTGCTTCAAACAGAATAGGTCTTACTGGATCCTTCTGGGAAAGAAAATAGGTTGTAGGTTATTAGAGCAGTAAGAAGGATTTTAGTGGCTTGAGATAACAATGTCATCTCCCCACGTGCTCCGTGCCCGGTTGGAGGAGCCAGAACAGGCCTGCTCAGGACAAGGAGCAATGGTTAAGGGGAGCCCTCTGCTCCCCTCGAGGAGGACTGGGTTTCAGAGCATTAAACGTCCTAAGCAGAGAACGGCTTCTCGCATTAATCGACAGTGCTAATCCAGGGCTTCCCTCTTTCCCTTCCCTTCCCTCCCCTCCTTCCCTTCCCTCCCCTCCCCTCCTACCTTCCCTCTCCCTGCCTCACCCTCTCCCCAACACTCCTCAAGGAAATAACGTTTTGTAAAAGATTTCAGCGGGGAAAACAGAGAACACATCTTTTTTTCCCCCAGAAATTTTAAAAAACATCTGTGTCTCTGTGTGTGTGTTGACTCTGCAAGCATTAACTGGGAGGGATATCCTGTTCTGAAAAAGTTGATACTTTCCCCCTTCACACCTCGGCCTAAGGACGCTCGATGTCAGCTTCAGAGGGTTTTACTGACGTGTTGGGTTGGTTTCAGAAGCAAAATCCAGCCACGGAGCTGCCGCCTGTCTCAAAGTGACCATGTCTTCTGTCAGTACAGGTAACAGGGACAACAAGGTGTGCCAGCATAAAAGTTAGCTCACGCTTTAGGTCTCGACCAATTCTTTCAGCATTAATAAAAAATGTAATAAGAAAAGTGCATTCAAGGCTGTGAAACATCTAATATTAAACAGTGCCCGCACAACAACCAACCAATAAAACCGCCAAAATGTTGAAAGTAAAAAAACCCCAGTTTTGCAGGGGAAAGTAAACTACTGAAGATGCCAAGAAAAGCCAGGAAACCTAACAGGAGTCTCTTTCGGTGCTGAGCTTCGTCTCTTGGAGGGAGCTGGATCCGCTGAGAGGAGCCCGACCCCAACCCGATCATGAGCCGGCAGACACCAGAGGGTGACCACTGCCACTGCTCCTTGCAAGTGAAGAAACAAGGGAAATAATGCATGTGCGTATGGAAGGACGGCTGGGAGCCGGTCTGCCAGGCAGCGGGAGAGCGGGCAGAGGCTTCCACAGGCAGCTGCAAAAAGCCTTGTAGGGTGGAGATTGTCCAAACTGGGGGTTCCTTCCCCTGGTTGGGGTCCGAGTGCCCAGCAGTCAAAGGCCACGGTCCAGATCTCCTCCGGGGTGGGTTAATTCGGGTCCGGATTACTGAGGCTAACCTCGTCCCAATTCGTGGCTTCTTCTGATCTTCGACGTGCAGCGCCCGCACGGCCGCTTTAAACACGGCGAGGACAGCGACACCACGGGACTGCACGAATGTCCTTTTTTCCAGGATACGACAACGGTATGTATCTGTTCGAGGGATATTTTTCCTGTCATCAGTGCTCGGCTTCCTTTGGCTTCGAAGAATACCTGGCAAAGCACACTTGAAACTTGAACGAGATCTATTTGCGACTGTTCATTTAATCTACTAGAAAAACTTCTCCTGAATGACCTAAATCAACCATCGAGGCAGAATAATCTCAACCACATTTGGTTTTATAATAAATTAATACTGCTGTCTATATAGTCGAACGGAAAGTCAAAAGCCAAACCAAAACCCTTGTGAAAATAAATACTCATCAGCAAATATTTTGATTATTTAAAAATGCTTTAATAAGTGTCTAGAATTTCAAAGGAAAATAAAAAAAAAAAATATGAGAGAGAAGTGGCGTGTTAGCCCGAGCGCCGCATGTCTCGCAGCTCATCCCCGAGCGAGAGACGAGACGTTGATTAGTCTGGATTGTGGGGGGTTGTAGGAATAAGCCCATGGAGTTTTATTTGCTATTATCTCATTCAGCGGCTCGTACGACTCTCCAAGCCTCCAGCTGAGTGTGAGGCTCCGCATCGGGAAAGGTGCAGGTTAAAACAGAGGTTCCAAAACCATCTCTATCTACCCAAAGCAGTGATGATTCACTTGTGCGCGGGGCTACGGGGGCTCGGGGCGCCCCTAGAGTGTTGGGGAGACCCAGCTGGAGAAGGAGACGGGGAGAACCAACACTGCGGTCCTTCCCGCTCTTCCCCCGGCCGCGCAGGCTGCGTCACCGGCGCTTTGCCTGCTAGGGCAGCGATAAATAGCCCGGGGATTCGTCAGCTTTCTGATCCGCAGGGCTGGATGCCTGAAATGTCCAAAGCTGGCACGATGCACGAAATGAAAGCTTTATAAACTTGTTTCCCTTTAAGTCTTTATTAACCACCCCTAAGGAGTATGGTTGCTGCTGCTTCTGCTCTTGCACGGCGGTGGTCTGGCACCTCCACGAAGCACACATGCTAAACAGATTAACATGCTTCGGCTGACCCATACTTCACAAACCGGGGATAGAATTTCTCCAGCTCCATGTGGAAATTAACCTACATGTAGCAATGGTCAGCTGCGAAGAGGGAGTTCCCAAGCAATCTAAACAACCTACAGTTCTTTGTTACTTTTGGCCTTTCCCCTCCCTTTCCATGATTAAATATTTATTAAAATAGGAAACGATTTTTTTTTATAAAGAAAAATAATAGGAAGAAATCCCCAACCAAACAACCTTCTTCCTCCCCCTTGGCCTCTCTTCCCCTTTCGCTGGGTTTATGCACATACTTGCAAGAGCTTTTGTGCCGCTTTTTTTTTTTTATTTGTTGTTTTAAAAACGCAGAGCTTTTTATTATTATTATTTTATTTTTATTTTTTAAAACCGGCTGAAATCTGCGTTGCATGGCTGATTAAATGCTCTTGAAAGACAAGTTGAATGCACAGGTTTGGGAGTGTTATCAATGTTTGAAAGACTTTGGTCTCTGATGTCGCCCTCCAGCCATTTACATTTAAAAACATCCAGAGGTGGAGCTGACTGTAGGTAGTTGAGCAAGGAGTTTCTAGCATGCTAATCCTACCACTTTCCCTGTGACAGACTCTTCGCCTTAGCCGGATCGACCCGACACCTTCGCCCCACGGCTTCATGCTCCAAGATTTCAGTGGGGAAGAACAACTACAAATAACTGTTGGCTTGTGTCACACGGTGCTGTCAGGGTAATAAACACACGGCCTCTCCCCCAGGAATTCCTAATCCTCCCTGTGTGGCTCTAGCCCTGTGGATAATATCATTACAGGACTAAACAAATAAACATTCTATCTGAATCAAGTGGGAGGCATTGGAGAGCACAATTCCTCCCTGCAAAGATGATACAAGAAGATCTACACTCACGGGTTGGAGAGGATCCAGTGGCTATGAATAGCTGCTCAGTTCTACAGCACTGGCTCTGGGCTGGGAAATGGTTCTGACCCTCCTGCTCTGTATTTGCTGCAATCAATGTGAGCTATTCAGGGCTGTGTTTTCCTTACTGTCCTCTGCTGGGAACATCAAGGACCACTAACACGTTTATGAACCCAGGCTTGGGGAAGAAGCTTTTACAGTGAAGCTGGAGTATTAAACCCAGTGACATGAAGTAGAGGTCAATGTGCTTCTGCCAACCAGGAGTTGGGCTTTCTCATGCGATTTCCTGTTGTTCTGGCTGCTGCCTTGTATTTGATAAACTCACTCACATGCTGGGATACACAGCCACATTCTTCTTCGTCCAATAAAAAGTATTAAAATTAAGGCTAATCCAGCAACTATCAAGGCCTAACACATACAACCAAGACATTTTAATAGCACTCTATAAATTCTGGTTTCAAGTCACTATAAAAAACTTGAACAGCATATTGTGAACATTAGCACTAATATATTTTGTAACCCCCCCCCCCCCAATATATCAATAATTTTTCTTATTAATCTGGGTGCATGTCATAAAAATTCCAAATGCCTAGACACTTAGCATCCTCAGCTCCCACAACTGCCAATTAATAAATTGTATTTCAATGCAGGTTGATTTTTTCTTTCTATGCACTTTAAAGAAGATTTAGTTGTGTAAAGTTATACACTTTTGGGGAGAGTGATGTTTTGTTAGTTGTCAGACGAAAAGAGGAGTAAATTGTTGTGTTCTTATCTGTAAAGTCACTTAGCAAGGATTGCTCTGAAATCTGTATTCTTCAACAACAAATGCTGGAGAAGTTAAGCTCAAATTAAAATTTCCCCTTTTTTTTTCTCTACAAATGGCAATAAAATCATCACACCCCCAAAGTATGCCCTAAAATATGGGCTTCTATGAAGTTGTGCTCTTTCAGAATTTTTACTGACTTTATCTTAGACAGTTATACAGAATTCTTCTGCCAGGAACTTTGTATTCTCTATGACTATTGCTTCCCTGGGAGGTGCATTCAGGAGTGTACCGCTCAGAATTTATGTGCCTGTTGGTGCCCAGCAAAGGTCCATGAATAACCATCCAGACTGTATGGCTTCTGACTGCACTGAGAGTACTTTGGATCACAAAGTGGAGAGGGAAGGAGCTCCTTAAACTTCTGTGCTGTAACTTGCCCAGTGGTATGGTTGGAGAAGCAAGAAAGAGGCACTTAGCCCCCCTAACAGCTTCTGTCGCAGTGAAGTGGCATTTCCCTCTTCTTTCTTGCCTTGCAGCCAAGCTCTGGCCTGTCTTGCTCCTTACCTTGATTTTGGTCCTCCCAAAAGCTGACTTGGCCACTAAAGCAGATGTCCCCCTGTCTCTGTAGTTCTTCGGTGGTCCACAGAATGGAGATTGCTCTTGTTTGGAGAGCAAGTTCCAGACATTTACTGGTTATTTTATTGGTAGAGCAGCGAAGGGGAAAAAAAAGCAATGCCTATCTGCCCTTTCCAGAAATTGGGTTTTAGAGACAGAATCCCTTTCCTCAGCACACAACCATGCTGAACCTGGGAAAAATGAGCCCCATCTTTTGTTGGTGCAGTGACAGAAACATTCTGAAACAGTTCTGAGGAGAGATCAAAATTCATTTTCTTGGGATATGCTGAAAATAGGACTAAAATTTTTGTGTCATTGTCCAGGGACATAACTCATCTATTAAAACCAAGGGGTTAGCAGTTCAGACCACAGGGGAGGAGAGCTCAAAGAAGAAATCAGATTTATTCCCTTAATAAGATGAGTTCAGAGTACAGGGACATTTTCTTAGCATGGTTCCTTGCATCCGTCAAATCACATGGGTGGTTTTAAGGTCTGCTTTGCCCTTCCCAAGCTGTGCAAGTTCCTAATGTTAGTCCAGACCTTCTTACTGGGGAGATTATTAGCATGGGAAAGCTATCACTGAAGAGGAGAGCATGCAGTTTTCCATCCATCAAGTGCAAGGCAGGGGTACAGTAGTCAAAGGAACAAAGTTGCCAAAGAGTTACTGGCTCCCACTGCCCTTTTCCATTAATAAACCCCACCACAGCATGATTGGCCCTGGCCTCCTTTCCATTGTCATAAAGTTGGAATCAAAGAACTTGACTGCTTTTATTGGCAAAACTTTTGCTCCATCAGTGATGTCAAAATGCAGGAGGCGGCTGCGAGTTCAGCAGCAGCTCAGCTCAAAGCAGGCTTTCTGGGTGAAAGGAGCCTTCTGTGAATGCCCCTCCTGAGACACTTAGGTTTAAGGAAATGTTTGTACTGCTCTAGAAAAAGAACTGGCCGGGTGTTTTTCTTTTGTGCTTAGGTACTCTGAAAGGAATTCCTGTGGGCACAATTATCTCACATATGGCGAGTCAGAAACAAAACAAAAAAAAGCCAAAGGGGAAAAAAAAGAGGGAAGAAGAAAAAAATCAAAGGTCACTTGCATGCTTTGGCCCAGCACAGGAAAGGAGAAAATCCACCTTGGAGGATACAACTTACTTGAGGAGAGCTCAAAAACCATGATCAAAGCAACAGGAAACTGAGAACAAGCAGTGGCCCAGTTAAAACCATTGAAACAAATCCCAGTCTCTGCAAACTGTAGGAACAGGGTGTCAGCATTGCAAATGAAACAGAAAGTGTATGTGTGTACATGTGATGAACTTCACAGGACTGTACCTATTGCGCCAAACAGATCATCTGGAATGAAACAGCCTGGAATTTGATGGAAAAGAGCTTGCTTACTACTGCCAGTTGCTTAATGGGATCCTATTTAGATCTTATATGTGATGCTGCACTTAGTCCGTGCAGCATCTCTGTGCCAAAGGTTAGAGAAAATGAAAGCCTATGCATAGAAGGTAAAGATTTATATCTTTATAAATCCTTTATAGATCTTTATAAATCTTTATAATCTTTATAAATCTTTATAGATACAGAGCCAGTCAATGTCAAGAAGTAAACCTACTGACTTTGCCAGAGACAAAGCAGAATCAAGGAGAGATTTTACTTCAGACACATTACCTGTGCAGGGCAATGGTACCTACTTGAGTCCAGTCACCAGCAGGGATTTGTTTCTCTCCCAGGAAGAAGCTTCTACCCCTTTTTAAAACACAAAAATATTCACAGTGCCAGGAAAATCTAAAACTTTTTAAAAATAGTTTTTAACCTGAATTTAAAAATCCATTGTAATTTTGTGATTGTTTATTATGCCATTTAATTGATTGGATGCTCTCACTAATACTTGTGTTCATTGCTGGAGAATGGCCTGACCACCTCACTACCTCTAGTTTGTCATATGAATGTAAGCCTCTTCCTGCACTTGAATTCAAATTTGCTTAATGTCCGAGGCGTTTTATTACCCATTCATATTTAAGCAGCCAGAACTGGGGAATAGGGAGTAAAGCCTCAATTTCTACAGCATGTCCATGCTGGTCACTATATCTTGTCCTCCATATGGGCAACACCATCAGGCTTTTTCCTGCAGGATGCTGGCTGTGTGCTAGAACACACCCGCAAAGCTGGTATCAACGCATGCATGCATGGATCAGGGACCATGCCTGAGCCTGTTTGATAGGCTGTGTTATTGAGTGGGTATGGGTGAAGCCCTCTAATCTGATCACCAGCAGGTGCATAATATTCTGTCAGAACACCTGGCCTCAGTGTGGATGAGGTGGTGTAAGGCTAGCAGCAGGGAATCACGGTGTATCACAGACCTTCCTTCTCACTGGCTCTGCAAAGGACAGAGCAGCATGTTCGAGTTTCTGCACAGAGCAATAGGGTGTGAGTTAGACTACCATCTTCCGAAGCTTCCAACAGAGCTTATCAGATTTGACAGGTGGGGTATCTAGTACCTGGTAGATTATCAGTTTCTCTGGCATGTTTTTTCCCTGATTTGGCCCTGATATTGAGGGCAAATCAATAGATACAGTTGATATTTAAGTTGTCTACATTTTTAAGAATTGTTTATTTTATTCTTGTCATTATAGGTAACAGAAAATCATACGTGTTTTTATTTCTAGAAAATATGAAACAAGGTGCTGACTCACTATTTCAGGTTTTGAATGTGTCCCCCCTCCCTAAAATACACTCCCCCATCCCAACTGAAAAATATCATAGCTTGTGCTCTCTAAAAGCTTGATGAAGGGATCAAATGATGACCTGGATATATGAATATATGGGTCGTATGTCTCACCTCAACTGGTGAGGGAACCAGCTGCTGGGGTGTTCTGCACCCCATTGCTGCACGTGTCACAGCAGAGTAAGGAGCTCAGCCTTCTTCCACTCCATGCCATTTACTGCAGCTGGGTGAGCAAAACTGCAGAGAGAAGCAAAGTTGCCTTACTGTCAGTTTCCCAGGAGATCCAATGAGCTGCATAATGGTGTGCTGCTTGGGGTCTCAGATGGGATGTCAGTAATTATTCATAAATTCAGCTATGAAATCACAAAGCCGTGTGAAAATATATTCCTTAGGTCTAGCTGATCTAATGCAAACTCCCTGTCACAAGGCCAAAAATCACCTCTGCTGTAGCTACATAGACTTTAGGATGTTTGTGGTCAGCTCCTAGTCATTTGGCTCAAAGATGAGATGAAAACATATCACATTACCAAAGTACATTTATTCTTCTGTACCTTTCTTTTGTCTGACAATGATGGAGTTCTTGTTTTGTTCGGTTTGTTTCAGGAGTGTGATTATCTTTGTATGTCTGATCTCCTCAGTAGTAAAGACCAGAGAAGACATGCCTGTTATTATTTTTAGTAATAAATGCCTGTTTTCATTCCAATTAATTAGTTTCAGACCAGAGGGAAAAACACATTCTGTGAGGAATTAAGTTGTGTAAAAGGAGTATTATAGTGAAGTTTCTGTGGAGCAAAGTCTGTGGATTAATTCTTCTTCACTAAGGAGCACCAATTTGAAAGACATATTTTCTCTATATTATGATTACTAAACCTGTGTAGATCCACTAGAAATTAATTTGCTATAACATATACAGGTGTAATTGAACACAAAATTTGCCTAACACTTCTGTAGCTGTGATCCTGATATAGATATTAATTCCTAGCTTTCAAGAGCTGCCTCACAGAAATCATAAGATTGCATCCTGCGTGTAACTGCTGCATGTGTATAGAAAATTTGCACTGTTTATTTTTCTGGCATGGAACTCTCTTTAAAATGAGATTACTTAAAGAAGAAAACATTTCTTGACATGTTGCAAATCAACATTTGAACCAAATCTTCTCCTTCTGCATAAGGAGAGGATGAGTGCACTCTAGCCTGTCTAATCCATGTGGAGCTCAATGAATTAACTAGTGAGGCATTTGATTGGTAAAGCATAATGTAGCACAGTGTGAAGCAGCTTGCCATCCGTTAAACAGTTTTGCTCAGCCAGATTGCTTTGATAATTATTTGTATTACAGGGGTCTTCCATAATTCCTTCAGACAGTCTCTAGCTCCACAGGCAGAGAAACAGCAATGTAGAGAGAGAGATTAGTTCAGACAGTACAGGTCTTTATGAACACCTACGGCTGAGTGTTGCTGTATACTGTCCTTTGGGTATACTCTATATGAGTTTATGCCAACTTTAAGTATTTTTAAAATACATAAATTAAGTATAATTGCATGTATAAATACGAATTTTTATTTACTTGAATATCTTGGTAATAAGAGTTATAAATTTGGAACTGTGATGGGTCAGCTTCCTGGCAACAGGAGATACCAAAAGGAGCCAAATTTATCAAGATGAGAAGACTACACATTATTAATGCCACAACATTAGAACTCACTTTCTCTGAAATTACTGCCAGCAAGCTACCTTCCATTATGAATTGTAAAGCAAAAGAAATATGTTATGATTTAGAAAATAGCTGGAGAAAGGAGGTCATGTAAAGTAGGCAGTCAAAGTGGATCTCAGGGTCCTGAGACCATGCCTTGCACAGGACTTTTCCTGGGGACATTTCTACCCCATGTTCACACTTTTCTGAAGGTTATCCTGAGGCATCCTGGTGTCATCTATAGTTGTCATTCAGTGGTCATTCCATCCTGGCCACAATTCAAGTTGGTAACTTCGAAAGTTTGATAACAAAACATTGTTCCACTTGGTTGTTATTCAGGCAAGAAAAAATAAGTCTCCAAGATTATTCATGATAGAAAAAAAAGCTTGTTAGAAAACACAAGTTTCTGTGAGCAGGCAGTGTTTCTAATAAGCTCAAGAGAACCTGAGCCCAGGCACTTTTCATCAAGACTAAAGTCTAATGTGCTTTTCCCAAATCATAATGTGGCCTTAGGATGGTGTGGAGGGAATATGCACCATCACAGAATGTTTTCTTGCCATTTATTTTTCTTTGTTTCTTAATTTACTGCTTTAGGATTGGCTGATTTGGTTACTGAGCATATGACTCAAGCTTACCTTGTGGAATTTCCCATTCTCCCTATGCCAAGCCTTTCTCTGTGGTATTTAGCCACTCTGGTGACTCTACTTCTAAAAGCTCATCCCACTTCTGAGTGTTAGTAGTCTTAAAGAGACAGGATTCTGTCGAGCCCAAATTTATCTCTGCAATGATGACAATCTGAAACACAAAAAGCAGCAAGAACTCCATATTCACTAGCCCCACACCAGCTCCTAGCAAGTGGCTGGAATTTGTTGGACTGCTGCTTGATGTCATGTTCTAGTCATCAAATCACAAGAAGAATACTTGTTTGTCAAGTGCAAGGCTTGCTCTTCCTACTTCTGCTGATTTTGTAATGCGGGGACAGCATTTGTCTTTGTGATTATTTTTGGAGACTCATTAGTTGGTTGGGAGCTGAAATACAGTAATTGGTAATAAACCCTTTCACATTTGGAGAGACTTAAGATACTTCTGCCAATTAAGATACTTTTAGTTCCCAGCTGTACCAAAAGCAAAAAAAAAAAAAAAAAGCCATCAGGAATCCTCTAATTACAGATGCAGTTCTACTCAGTTTTTTTGTGAAACCTATTTTAAAGTGCAATCCTCACTTGTGGCTTAATATCAAAAAACCACATGAACAAATGAATTAAACCCAGCCATTCATTGCAATGGGTTGACCAGCAAAGCACAAGCTTGATACACAAGTCCATATGGTGCCCATGCAGTCAATATATGTTTCTCAGAGCTATGATAGTATAAGCAGCACAAGAAAACATATATTTTCTTACAAAATGTAGAAGCTTCATCTGTCTCCTTATCCATAATCTTCCAAGGTGGTCCTTTTGTTTTCCAGAGCTTTACCAAATGACGAGTTATGCTTCCTTATTCCATTTTAGAGATTATTTTTTTCCTTTCCAGATTTAACACACAGAAAAAGACTGAATATTCCACCAGCAGCTCTTGGCTGTCTACCGTGTTCTGAGACCTCTCAAGTATCTAAATTGGAGTTTAGAGCGTTCATCCTTCTGCTGTACATATGCCAATGTTTGTAAAAATACCACAGGGTTTAATTTCTGCCTAAAGTGTGATGCAATTGCACCTTTTATCTGAACTTCGTAGCTATTCCTCACTCTTTTCTTCTACTGTCTGTAACCATTCATCCTAATCAGTTAGCCATAATTTTTATGGCAATAGAGGAGATGCCTTCCAGCTGACAATTGTTTTCTTTTCCAGCAAGCAAAATGGACCTTACCTCTCCAACCTCTTCCGTGTTTCAGGGCTTGAGTTCCAATTCCAGTGACTGCAAGAGTGATCGTGCTAATTTTGGAAAATCTTTACCTGAGTTTCTTGCTATATGAAGCTCTAGCAGCAGGATAAATAACAGGCTTGACAACATTCATTAAACAAAAATATACTTGTCTATTTGTTTAGATGAGCATATGTAAAAGGTCAGAAACAACAATGGTCTATACTTGTGGGAGCACCCTACAGAGCAGATGGGTACCTCAACTGCAGTTGTAGAGTCAATGGCACATGTTGCTGCTGAAGATCTGAAGACAAAGGTCCCTTTCTGACTTCACCAGGTTCTCCCATTTCTCATGCTGTTCATGAGACAGCCATCTATTGCAACATGACATAGCCAAAGTAAACACTTGGTTTGCACCAATGAGCTGTACTAAACTGCAGTTTACTGTTATCAGTTTAGAGATACTGCTTTCTTATTGCATAGACTCTGTTGGATTTTCAAAGTTAAAAAAAAAAGGAAAAAGTAGTGCTCTGTTAGAGATACACCCAAGAGGAAGTCTTGCACATTAGCAGCTGACCAAAGCAAGGAGCTGTTTTTGTGGTCCTACAGACATTTATCAAATTTAGTCCCGCTAAGGTTAAACAACTTTGTAAGCAGCTTGACCAGCTGTCTCAATGAGACTGGAGACCTTGGTGCTCAGTAGAAAACTCACAGTTCACTAGGATATGGGTATTACCATACTAGAAGTTTGTCTTTATGGCTTTCTCATTTTAACTGAAGCTATAAACATGATAATAATTAACTTTTCTCTTCTCAGAATACACTGAAAGTCTTATTTGTACATTTTACATTTGTGCAAGTCCAAGACACTAATCAGTAATTTCAGATCTGTAACTAGGACTGCTTACTAGGGGTTACAGAGGAGTCCAGGAAAAAGGATGATTTTTTTTTTTTTTAATGTTTAGAAAACACAAATTTCTAACAACTCCCTTCAGCTGTTCTTTTTCATTAATCCATGAAAATAAAGGAAAAAGAGACCTTTGTAAAACATAGAAAGAGGACCTACTTTTTCTCCCCCACTCTCCCCCTCTCTCTCCCTTTCTCTCTGTATTTCTTATAGGCTCTTACTCCAACAGTTTCACTTCCAGTCTCCATTTCTGTGTTAGTTAGTTTCTGCCCTGTAGTTTGTGAAATCATGACATAAGGCGGCTTGCTCGGAATTTTCCAATTTTCATCAGCAGCAGGCTAGAGAGTAGGTTAAAAAAATAACAAGGCAAGCCAGAGGTCTAAGCCACAGACTGAAGGGACTGAAAGAAGATGTAACTCCCTGCTCAGGGTGGGAGGAGGATTTGCTGCAGGTCTTATAACTGGATGGGTACAACCCCACTCCCCAAGTGGTGAGAAGATCTGCTCTGAACCACTGCTTGGCAGCCTCCTGACCTGCCACTGAGGTGCTAGTGTTGTCATCACAGTTAGCTGAGAAGGTTGGGGAAAAAGGCAAAGCACATACATTTTTATGCATTCACATGCACCTTTAACTTTGCTTTGAAATGTAGCTTTGGCTTCAGCTATACTTCAAGAGGCATTGATGTATAGGAGGCATAAATCCAGTTCTAGAGCTACATGATTTGAAATAAAATGAATATTTTATTAATTTTAGTTTATTATGATGAAAATAACTTCCAAGTTCTTTTGTCTTTAGAGCCAAATAATGCTTGTAACTGAAAACAGAAGCAGAGCATGGTACAGAATAAATTCACTTGGCTGTGATGCCAAAGTGGTTGCTAGGGCTTCCTTCCAGAAGATACCTACAGGCCATTCAATGTAGCTGAAAGCTGAGACTGCCAGTGGAGTAGAGGGAGGGAGAGGGAGCTGAAGCTGAGAGGTACTTGTTGCATCTTTAATTTGTTGGAGTGCTGACAGTATTGCTTATGAACAGCAGTTCAACCTTGGGCTAATCTAGAGGAAAGATCAATAAAATATATTAATCATATGTGAACATGAACTTGATTTCAAAGTTACTTGGGATATGAGGTATGAAAATAAAATGGAAAGAGCAGAAGAGCCATAGTGTCAGAGGCAGGAAGATTAATTTAGCTGTTTTGCTTGCGTGGATGTATCTGCCATAGCTTGTCTTTCCTAGTGTGTCCTTAACTTGGAGTAAGTTAGGCTCCAACCAATCTGTCTGATAAAGTCATGAGAACACAAGATAAATTCATAAAACACAAGGTTTACCCAGTCAGACTAAAGTGTCCACACAGTTTAATATCTCACAACACATTCTAAGGGAAGGATCTGGGAACAAAACCATATTCTCACGTGAAGCTCCAGCCACTGGGTTATTGGTGGAGGACCTAATGTGAGCCAGACTCATTTGTGAGGCATTCAACTAGATAACTCAGGTTACACAGGTTGCCCTGTGTTCAAAAGATCCTCCAGTCTCTGTGGTTTTTACAACCAGCTAGTTTCATGTGTTTCATGGTTGCTGTAGACCTTTCCAGTGTTTTGGGTCCTTTGGTCACTGGGAACCTCAGGATGCTGTTGAGGAACCTCTGTGGTCCCTGAGCTGTCTGGGCCCTGCAAGGTGCTCACATTTACATAAGCCCAAGGTTTTAGTTTTGTAAGGGTATTAGTTTCTATTGGCCCTCACATGCTGATTTATTTTTTTTTTTTTGCTTTAATCACGTTTTAATTAATTAATGAATGTGTTTTAGTGACAGGATTAATAAACAGGGAGTTAGGGGCTTTCTCACTATATATTCTAGGGGCAGACTTAAGGCTGTGACCGTTTAATGACTTGGAATCCTAACATTAGAAACATTATTTTAGCATGACTATGCTGTTCATAATTGCTGATTCCCTTCTCTTGTTTAACTACATGAGACGCCACAGGGTCCATTGTCTCTAATACTAAGAAAGCTGAAAAAAGTAGGCCTCATCATAATATTTTTCCCTCCCTTTTGCAGAACTGCTTTCCCTTGTAATAATGGAATTTGTTTCTTGTGGGATTCCAATAGCAAGCAAATGCACAGTGAAGGAGGCATGAAAAAAGCCTGCCTCTTTTTTTGTATTCCTCTAGCACAACCATCTTCAGCTGTTCAGTGTTTTGCTCAGTACAGCTTCCAAAGAGTTTGAAGAGCCAACACAAATGAGAAAACCCCTGCACAAGAGCTACATATGACTTTTGACTAAACTTGTCTGACTAATGTGCTTTAAAGAAAAACCCCATGCTTACCAAATCCAACTTGGAAGAGTTTCTTTGGCCTGTAGTTCCCTGGCACTCAAACACTGGTATTTAAATATCACACCAAAGAACTTGAGTAATTCTAACTTGCATCAGTTCCAGGCTTTCCAATGACAGCACCGTTCTGCATTGATTATTTTTCTGAAAGATTGTTTTTCTACACTATTTTGAGGCCAAATGGATTCAATCAGGGCAGCATCACTGAGCCCAGTGATGCAGAGCTAGTTTGTCTCAGCTGATAATCTGGCACATTTATATTCCTGCCTACTTTTTATGGGATTAAAACAAATCTAGCTGCTCAGGTTATGGCTGAATGTCTGTAGATGCCAAGCCACTCGACCATGTCAGCCTATGTTCTAAGTAACTAATTGGGGTAGCTTCAGAACTGCTGTGCAGAGTGCTCTAGGTCAGAAGGTGAGGGACAAAATACCCACTAAATGAGAGATTAGAATATAGAGATTAGAATATAATAAACAGTTCTTCAGTGACTTTGAGTATGAGCTTCTGCCATCAGAAATGCATTTGCCTTTCAAATACTTCATCTATAACTGTCTAAGCCAAGATTTGCATCCTATTGGACATGCGCATAGCCTAAAAATTCAACTGCACAGAAAGAAGTGCTTGGTAAGGGTTACAGGCCCGCATTGTGAATGTGATCTCTTCAGTGGAAGTGAGGTTTTTGGCTTCAAATGAAGAAAATGTCAGTCTTTCACCAAGGATTTTGTAACATAGATTGGTGGTATTTTTTTGGATTTCTGCTTTTCTTTTCTTCTTCTGGCAGCTCTAGCTGTTTAAGGAGTTACAGCTCTCTGCTGCTCATTCTGTTGTGGTGCAGGAATATGTGCCCACCCCTTTGGCAAGTTAAGCTGCTGATGAAAGAGGGTTTCTCTGTAGGACACAAGAGCAGCAGCAGTACACAGAAAGCTGGTACCTCAGTACTGATCTAAATTTCTCTGCTTCCAAATAATATCACAATTATTTGGTGTAGGAACTATTGAAGTACCTCAGTATCTCTTTCATTGGTCCTGGACACCTTTCTAAAGCCAGTTTGTCTGTCTTCTGAGCAGCCCAACTCTGATCTTCCTTGCCCCCATTTCTCTTCATAGTCCATGGAAGACCTGGAGAAATAACTGCTGTGAAGGATTCAAGCGAGACCACTATTCCCTGCTCCTCACCAGAGAGGTAAACTGAAACCACTGCTAGCATTTTCCGGCAGTGATTTGGGCTGGTATCTTGCAGCAAGTGACAGAGCAGTACCTTACATCTCCATGACTTCAGAATGAAACATCTGAGATGGTGTTCTAAGATGCTTTCTAGCAGTTGAAGGGAAATTCAGGGAACAGTAATAGTGATGGAGAAATGTGGAGCTGGAAGAAAAATGAAGACAGAAAGAAGAAGAAAGAAAGGTAAAGAGAAAGGGAGAGAAAGACCTTTTGCACACTAGAGTGAGTAACTTAAACTATTGTTTTATTCATGCCAATTATTTGTCTCTCTTATTCATTCATATAGTTTGTGCACCCAGTCTAGGTTGTCTCAAGTTTGCCCATTGCTCACGATATCTTTTGAAGGCAGCCATTGAAGGAAAATTGTGATTGTCTTCACAGCTGTACAATAGGGTCAAAGCAGCAGAACTCTTCTTCCTTGAAGAGCACCTGCTCGCAGCACTTATGCTCTGCTTTACCAGAGTGTTTGAAAGGGTTGGAAAAAACAGAAGGATGAGGAGATGGTGCCTGGTCACAGGTATTGGGACATATTCTGTGGAATGAGGTTGGCACATTGTGCTCAGGTCCTGTGCAAGATCTAAAGAGGGAGTGAGAAGGCAAGTACCAGTGCCAGAAGTACAGGGCTGGATAAAAACTGCTGAGGTCAAAGACAAGCCTGTACAAAAGGAAGTGAAAGGGGAGGAAGGAAGGTGAAGAAGAAAAGAAAAGGTGACCACGTATGGCTAAAGAATAAGGGGTGTGGATCCTCCACATGGTCTAAATGGGGTCTGAGAAATTATGAGTTTTCCCTCCCTTTCTGTAGGACCTTTTTTCCTGACAGAGGAACAGGGCAGACAATTAAAAATGAGGAAACAGGCATGGAAATTTGCAATCTCTGAGAAGGAACATGATAGAGAAAGAGAGAGAGTACAAAGTGTTTGGGAAGGGGTAACTTTTTCCTTAATGAAATGAAAGATGAGACTGCAATTTGTGGTGATGGGATCCTGAATAAATGAGTTAAATCAAATCTGGTAGCATATGCTTAGAAGACAGCAAATGTTGTACATACTGTTTTTGGAAATGTGGAAGTGCCAAGCTGGAAAACTAGTCCTTTTGATCTGACCTCAGCTGCATGCCAGTTATAAGACAAAGAGAGTTACACACACGAAAGTTGGTGAAAAAAAGGACTTGTGTTAGAAAAAGGTGAAACAAGCAAGACTAGAAAAATGACTTTTTCCTTGTTAACTGCATTTTTAAAAAAGGAAATAAAGATCAGCTTTTTTTATCTCAGCTTTGGTAAAACGTATCCCATGGTCATACACAAGAAATTAACAGTTTAGGTAAAGAAGATATCAAAACTTGTGGAAGATCAACACGACAACCAAAGGGGCATCTCATTGACTAAGGGTTACTGACGGAGCTCTTCAAAGATTAATCTAGAGCTAAACTTTTTAAAGGATTTAATTAATGGTAGAGAAAGTGACTTTGTAGACAGCATAGAAATGCTTTAATGATATTTTTTATCAGCACAAAAGGAGAGAGTGTGGTAGTGAGCCAGAATTTATAGCACAAAAACCTGAATTATGTTTGGTTTGAAATAATAGAGATAGGATAACAGTCATTAGTGGAAATATTAAGACCATGAATTTACTGCTATGTAGCATGGATTTTGCTATAAAAATTAAGATTGTAATTTGAAAATAACAGGAATACAAAATAGATATGAGCATGGTATAACAATGAGTAAGTCAAGTGTGGTTACAGTATATGCCAGAAGAGGCATTTTCACTAGATAAAAAGAGACTGATGCTAATCTCTCAGATACCAGTGAGGCCCTTGAAATAAAATGTGTCTTTGGAAGCACTCTCATTTTAGGAAGGTTCAAATAGGAAGAGAGGCCAAGAAGGGCTGACTTGGAACACATTTAGGGGAACAAGGACTGATATTACAAGAGAAAACTAAAATTGCTCAAGAGAATTTAGTCCAATGAAACAGTCTGAGACAGGATCTGCTTGCTGCTTAAGCAACCACATGGGCTGGCATTTAAGAAGAAAAAATAGCTTAATGACAGCTTAATGGTGTTCTTACCAGAAACACACAAGTGTCTGAAATAGCTACAAAAAAAGGCTAGGCTGGGAACTGGAAGAGGTTTCCTTAAATTAAGATGGGTGCGGTGCTGGAATAGGCTTCTGGCTGGAACAGGAGAACAGGACCATACCTGCTTTTGGGAGAAACTTGCTCGAGTTGAGAGAAGGATGACCTGAAGTGTACCCCAAGACAACCAGGGGTATTCTGAGGACTGATTTCTGTTTTCCTAAATATTTTTGTTCCTGGCAGCTAATATCAGCTGTTCACCTCCACATACAGGATAGCAACCCCAGGGAAAAATTATTTCTTAGACAGGCTCATTCTCTTTGGCTCTTCCTGTGTGGCCTTGAACTGCTCTCTATTTAGGGCATGTGGTGCAGCACCACAATCTAACCAAAGGTCTGTAAATGGTTTGCAAGGGGTTCCGTGAGAAAATCCTGTCTTTAAAATGTGAAATGTGTTTCAAATTTTGGATGGGCACAGAGGTCATGTGACAATCGCTCTGCTTCCCAATTGGAAGAACGTACCTCCTAGAACTGGCTTTCTTTGCAAATACTTGTATTCATATTCCAAGAATATTCTGACCTATATTCTTCAAATTTGCTGCGTCTGCAAATATTCCTGCTAGCAAATTCACCCTCTATACTCGAGCCAAAAGGGTGTGAATGCAGCATGAAACAAAACCATTTTTTGTTCAATTGAATTGTTCTAGTAAAAATTTCAAGGAATACACATAGCTCCTGGAGGGACACAGGAAACCAAGTGCTAGACAATCAGGAAGAGCAAGAGGAGGAACAGAGGGAGACAAATTGTATGGGAGAGCCTGAGGCATGTCTGAGGCGGGCTTTAAAAACAACAAGGACAAATTTGAGTTGAATAGGGAACCATGGAGGCTGCCTGAGGATAATGTGAATGTTGATCCCTGACAATTGGAAAGGAGAGAATCCTGTGCATCCGGACAAGGCCACACACAAGAAAATCCAACAGCTGAGCTTCAAGAAGCTGAGACATTTCCAAGGTGGAAGCCCAGGCTGTGGAATAGAAGAATGAGGTCCACAGCTGGTGAGAAAGACAGAAGATACGGAAGAAGATGGATTAAGAATGAGGAAATATGCCAGTACAGCTGTCAGGAGGAGGTAAACCACAGGTGGGAGCTGAGTGGGACAGGGAAGAGTAGGGCTGATCAAAACTCCAAAATCACACTGGAAAGCTTTCAAGATTTGTATGGCTTCAGGTTAAAAGCATATAAAACCACTTGTACATCATATGAATCTTTGTAGGATTGAAGCAGAAAGCTTTGCAACTCTGAACTGAGATTTGGGGTTTTGATTAAGCCACAGACCAAGAAAAGCATTCTAAAAGTGCAGATGGGATGTTAGGTTTCATTGATATAAGTTTTCCTGCCTGTAAATAATGTAAGACACTAGAAAACAGTGTTTCTTTTGTCCAAGCATTTTTCTGGACAGGATTTCCTTTAAAACAATCCCTTTTAACTTGAAAGCTTCCTTTTGCTTCTGTCCCTTCCAGCTATTAAACACTTATGCTCTGCATAACTATACAACCAACACTCATGCTCATATGCCCCCAGTGGGAGCTGGAGAATTCAGGTGACCACTCAGATTGCTTAAACTTTTGTGCAAATCATGAGTGCAGGTTGCATTTTACTCCTCCTCAACTCTCCTGCATTGAGTCACCGGTACCTAGTTTCTCTGACCAGCCTTTTTTGCCCAGCGAGGGGGATCTTTAGAGGATCTGAAGAAATCAAGGGGAGGAAAGTGAACAATGATTAGAGACTTCTGAAAGGGGCAGCGAGGAATTAGGGACTATACCCTTTGAAAATTTGCGTGACACTCCTTAACGGTCCCTGCCTCATTTTCCACTTGGCTGCTTTATGACTGAACTGTAAACTAAAAATGACATGGGCTCATTAATTTGGCAGCAACTGGCAAGATGTGGCCATTTAGCATATCCACAAAGCTATTGTTTAAGCCTGGGTCATGTCAAAGGGCAAGCTAAATATGACCGAACCTCTGAAAGGCTGAGTCTAGGAGACCTAGAGCCTAAACCTTCTCCCTAACCTTTGCTTGTGTTCAACAGTGTGATCAGCTTGGGTTTGCAGGGGAAGGCTTTACATAAAGCTGTCAAGTTACTAGCAATATTATGTCAGTTTGATTTTTTTTAAAAGCAGGCTCAATTATATCATCCTCTTTTCACATCTGACAAGCGGTGCAAAAAGTGTTTGCAATAGCAGCTTCAAGGGAACGGAAATGCTTTGGTTGTGGGTTACTGCTACAAGGCCAGAATATGAAGAGAATTTAAGGCCAAACACTTGTGAATGTCAGATGACATAGAATGGCTGAAAAACCCTCTGGGACATTAGTCTGGCTGCATTTATTTGGTTTAGAGAGTAAGCGGCTAATCCCTACGCTATCGAGGATTTGAAGCGCAGGGCAAATGGACAGTTCTCATTTGCACAGGCTGAATGAGCCCATCTAAGTTCAGTATCACAAAGCCACACTGCAAACTGCAGGTTGAATATTCAATATGTCTTCTTCGGGGCAAAAAAGTGAGTAAGAATGAAAACAAATGCAAGTACAAAAGCAGTTTCTCTCATTTCTTCCTGCCATTATGCACTAATGCCCCTAAGGTATAGTAGAAGAAATCTTTGTGTCTTCGGTGTGAGGTTTGCTCCCACTTTTCCTTGAGCTGACAGTGATAGAAAAGGATGACATCCCAGCTCACATTCTCCCTAGCCAAAAACTGCCATTTATTCAGGGGACTTGGAAGGAAACCTTTCCCCAGCTGGTCCGTTCCTGTTTGGAACATCTACATCTGAAAATAATACCTCTGCTATTTATGCACGTGGTCCTGTCATGACCTCGTCTACTAGGATAGATTAACTGAATTTCTCCAATGTTTTCTTTATGTCCTGATGGCCACTATTGACTTTGCTGTGTGATGAAGGCTCTCCCTTCGAAGGAGCTAAATATCTGTCTGTACTGGAAATTTGGGATGCATGAACTTAGGGGTGGTTTCCTCTTTGGAGGATTTCAAATGTGATTTCTTCCCTTTTAAAATGAAGTACCACTAGAGTAGAAGGGACAAACAAATTAAAGTGGCATTTTCTCCTTGGTAACCAGTCATCTTAATTAATTTCACAGAAGGCAAATTACAGTTCTCAGGTGCCAATATTTAAGTTTGTTTTGTAAACTAACAAACAAAAGAAAATCCAAGAAAAAAAATTAAAAAATGGAACATGTAAATGCTGCACACCAGCTTTGTCATGAAAAAATATCTCAGCCTGGCTTCTCATGACTGTATTTAAGCTTAAAAGAGTGTAGTAATAAAGAAACAGCCCTTTTTATCCTCAACTTCAAATTCTGCTAAGCATAAAATGCAAATGTTTTTCCATGCTGATTGGTTAAATCATCTTGAGAAAAAGCTCTTACTTAAGTACCACATAACTCAAAATCTCTTTCGTTCCACATCCGTTTTCTGATATTTCCCTATATATTTCTATTTTTTTGTAAGTTGTTTTGTTTTGGTTAAAAGTTCACACAGGGTTGATTAATTTTACCAAGTTTCCAAAAATGAACTGGGTTTTTATGGCCCAAGGAAATTTTTTTTTTTTGACATTTAACAGCAAAGAAAACTATTTCCTCTCCCATTCAAAGCTAACCATATTTAATTGGCCTAGAAGTCTGTTGCAGTTTGGAAAATATTTGTGATATTCCATGTGTTTTTTCATCCAACCATTTGAGTGGACCTGTGTTTACCTTCCCATTAGGTTTATATGTACAGTGATGTTGATAAGACAAGGTATTCCCTTGAATCAATCTAGATCTTATGGGCTGTGTGGCCCCTAATGTGGCCCATAAATAAAGATAAACCTTTCTTATGCAGGTAAAAACAGCTCTGAACTTTTAGTGATGGTTTCATAATGCCTCAACTTTGTTTTAACTGCTTGGACACATCAGCTGTGTAAAAATACACACAACATAGACACACGCTGCTGTGCATTGGGGACCATTTGAGGTACTTAGTGGGGATGTATTTGTTTGTTCCAGTGGACTCAAATGAATAGTTTTCTATCTTTTGGCCTTTGGTTGAAATTAAACAATTTTTAATTTTGAAATTAAACAAAAGTTTAATACAACAAACAACCTCTAAATTGATAGGTTATCATTTACATCTCCTCCTGAAGATCATTAACAGGCTTTAGGCTTTAGGGTGACAAGCAATATATTTTGTAAAACAACAGGGATTTAAGATGCGGACATGTACAGATGTTGTGTTTTCCATACATTTTTGTGGTCAGATAGCAATGTTTGAAGATGTATGTGTGAGGTCATTTGAATTCACTTGGAGATGGGAGCTTCGTAGGCAAAAAGACCATCTGGCAGTCAGATGTGGACTGCAGGTAGACCTATTTGTTTTTAACTGAAGTCACTGGGGAATGAAAATGTCAAGTACCCTAACACTGCAGAAAAATGATAATCACTAACCACCCAGCGCAACGTCTGCTTAACCAGTCTCAGAAAAGTAATTCAGTCAATAAAGTAGGAAATTGCAGGCATTATAGTCCTTTTTCTCTTTTGTGTGTGTGTGTGTGTGCCTGCTCATATATGTACAAATGCAAGTGTGTATATTTTGCCATGTCCTTACTGGAGTTGTGAGATTTCTGGATGTCTGATCATGGTGGTCCACGCAAACAAAAAGACTGGTAATTGAAGAAATTGCTCTAAAATCACTTAGCCTGGAGTGTCTGACAAGCTGCAATCAGTCTCTGACATGTGCATAAATCCTAGTTTTTTGGATGTTATTTGACTCTGGTGGTAAAGAGTTTTGGTTAACTGCTGTGCTGTTGGTTTCAGAATTGGAAGTCAGGATGTGCAGGAATGTAATTCAGGATGTCCCTCATACTCCTCTGCCCATTCCCCAGCCCCAGCTTTCAGCTGTAGGTACTAAGATGGTGGCTGGAGGTATTGAAATGCTGGCACAAAAGAGCTGAAGTGGGCTTACTTGCTTTTCAGGTGCCAGAGACCACATCAAAGAGAAAAGACTGAACTGCTGTGGAAAATGGGAAAGAAGACAACACTATATTGCCTGGAGACAGGGACTTCCTTCAGAAGCTTTGGGTACATTTTCAGATATAAAAATGAGGCTTTCAGGCTTCCTTTGAAAGATGGAAAAAAAATATACCACACAAATTTGTAAAAAAGTATTTCAAATTATGAATAATATATGGCTTGGTATAAGAACTTTCTGTATGAAATTATAATTCAAAGCACAATACCTGGCAGCTGGTCTTACATCTACAATTACTTTAAGTACCTCAATATCTTGAGAGCTGCTGCTCATGTCATTGACTGGGGGTCACATTTTGAACCCCCAGACTTTCTGTCACTCAGTGTGATAGAATTTTAGTGTATCTGGGCAAAGATTTTTGTAGTTGCACACCAGCTGCTCATGGAATGATACCTATGAGGCATAAGCTGCAAGTGGCACTGTAGTGATTAGCCTGGTCAAAGTACAAAGTTTATGTAAGCCCAGAGAACAAACAGAATTCTAAGATTTTAGAAATTTCTGCAGTACTTTGTGGGGGTTGCTCTAAGTGCTGAGTGAAAGGCTATGCAAAACCTAAAGCATGCTTCCTGTCCCCTTGATCAAGACATTCCTTTAAAATTTATCTCATTCCCTGGGATAAAAATTTCACTCACCCTCTTTTTCTCAGTGTCCCCAATATTTGAAGTCCTATAGACATGTCTCTCTCTTTGTCTCTTTCATTTTCTTTCTTTCTTTTCTTCTTCTTTTCTTCTTTCCTTCCTTCTTTCTGAACATATTGTTCCTATTTAGCCATATGGTTATGTGGTCCTTGCCTTGCTTTCTTTCCCTTAGTCTAGTTCCCTGATTCAGATAAGCTTGTATCTATTGTAGATTATTTTTGGTTTCAGGAAGAGACAAGGCCCTGTACTTGTACTTCTCTTTAAAACACAGCTAACCTTCCTTCAGTGTTGTCTCATTTCCATGATGTTCCTCCTCCTTGGTGATGCCAGTGAGATTCATTTGTTAATTTCTGATTTTTTATCCAATTTGAACAGCATGAATTTATCTTGAACCTAAACTAGGATTTTAACACCATGGCATTTAACACCTCGATGTCCTTTGATGCATGAGCTGTCTTTACGGCATTCATGCATTCTGAAATGCCTGACGCTTGCAACAAAATGTATTATGACCTATTTATCACTTGGTGATAAATCACCAGGTGGATTATCACAGAACAAAGTCCATGATATTTGTCCTCAGAAAAGGAGTCTAGGATATAGCACAGAAACTCCAAAGCAGTTTTACCATCAAATCATGGATACAAAAAAAATTATCTGCAAATAGCTCATGGGATATGCTTTAAAAAATTACTATGAAGCAAAACAAAAAGTATGGAGTTGATAAGGATTTAGGTGTTTTGTTATGTGGCTGTACTACTAACAAAAATCCATCAAAACTCCAAACTCTAAATAAATATGTTTCCTCACATAAATTTTGAGTCTGATTTATGGAAATAATTTTATTAATAATTTTAAATAGTCTACTTTTTCTATGTGTAGTTGACTAGTTACGACTTTTTATCAGGAGCAGACAGTAAATAGATGAGGAGTCTGAACACATTTTCTCACTGTCTAGCAAGTAAGGCCCCATGGAACAAGAGCCAAGCTCTCTTTCCAGAGATTCAAATCTAGGCTGTCCCACTAATATAGCAATCCCCAATGGAGTTATTCAAGATTTATATCAGCATGAAAATAAATGGAATAAAGTGTGAAAACCACAACCAATATGAATTCAGGCAGCCACCTCCATAACTTGTGGACTGTGGTCTCGAGGGCTCCTTTCAGCACAGGGTGATCAGCACTGTGATGAAGATTGCAGGGTCTCCAGCAGACTGACTTGCTTATCCCTGGCTTGAGCCCATCTACTCATCTGTCAGCCTAACCCTAACTATCCAGTCTTTGTCAGATAAAGCTGTTAGGAGAAATAAAAATTTGTAATGAACACCAAGACCTCTTTCAAGAGGATAAAGAGTTGAAAGAGATGAAGAACTCCTTGGGTTTGGTTCTGAGTTCTTTGTAGAAAGAGCATATTACAAAAATTCAATACTTGAGTAAACACCTCAGGAGACAACTCCTTATAGATGCAATGGAAATTCTGTATGGATCTCCCATGACACATTAACAATATTTGTAGTATGCACAGACAGGTTCTTCTCACAGGAAGACAATAATATTTTTCCTTTGGGATGATTTCTGTCTTACTGAGGTTCAAACTTGTGTTACTGTCTTGATCTGGCTGGTGAAGGACAGTAAAATTTACTGGAGATCTTCCCTCTGCTTTTGTGGTGGTCTGTGTTGGTATTTTTGGCTGGAGGCAGGATTTATCTCTTAGTTTGTCTTCTAGATCCAGCCATATATTGAAGTGCTCTCATCTGGCACACTTATTTGTACAGTATGTCTCTTTATGGCTTTTTAATAAAGAACAAGTTTCCTGGAATTTTCTTTTTTGCCCTCAGGGTAGGAAAAATGGACTGATCCTGAGTTTTCTCTCATAATCTTTTTGCCCATGGAAGACTTTTTTAGTTGAGTTGATGCTTGGTTTTTCACTAGAATATGTCAACTGGTACTACAGTCAGAATATTTTCATCTCCTTACACACTTAAGAAAGCTTTCACCGCTTTTTTTAAGTGCTTACTGTTTTACTTAGGACACAGAGGTTGTGAATAAGCCAATCTGAAATAAAGTACTGGTTTAAACAAACTGTGAATTAGTAGCAAACAACACACACACACACAGATATTTTCAGGCTTTTTATAGTAATGAACTTTAGAACTAGCTAGTAAAACAATGATCCATATTGCATTAAGAATGTCAATGTTCATGGAAAGATGATCAATGTATTTGAAGCTAAAGGTGTGCCTCATTAAAAATAATTTGATGAATAGTGTGGAAAACCAGGAGAAACATCAGAAGTATAATTTTCATTAACTGGGAACAGGAACTCATTAACATGGCCCCCTTTCTTAATTCCTTTGAAAATGGTATACATCTAAGCAAAATTAACCACTATTGAAACATTTCCTCTAGGTATATTCCACTCTTCTTGATGTGTTTTGGGACTCTACCATTATTTTAGCGTACTTCTTTTCCTCACTTTCACAGAGTCTATGCATTGGGCTTCCTTTCCTTTTGGATGAAGTGAGATGGACAGGTTTTTTTTGAAGGCTGTCAGCTCTTCTCTCTGGGGCTGTCAATGGAGGTTTACAAATCAGTTTCCAGATCAGTCAGATCGTGCCAGCTGGTTCTTCATGTGTCTGATTTGGGAGTCAGTTTTGCCACTGCTACTGATAAGACATGGATGTGGACACTGTCTTGCTCCTCTATGATGGTGCTGTTTGTCTTCCAGCCCACAAGGAAGTTCCAATCCAAGGAATGGCTCTGAGTCTCTGGGGCAGTTGATAGGAGAGTGTTGGATGTGTTGCAGGACATGAGTGGGGACTTCCTCAGGCTGTCAGTGTGCACCCTGTGTCTCCTCTTCCTCAGGAGGTTCACCAAACCACAGCTGTTATAGGAAAGGTGGAGGTCAACTTTTGCTTTTAGGCAGATTAAGGTCATTCAGAATGGAGGTCTTTGGCACCATGTGAGCGGAGCTTACAGGGTCTGTGCTACCTGTCTGCTCCATTTATAGATAGCTACAGATGCTTAAGAGCAAAGTTGTTGGACGTGCTTTTGTGGCTTGCTCATTTTAGTGCCTAAATCCCACCTAAACTACCGTCTCAGGGCTCTTTCAGGAACCTCATTGTGACTTCCAAGTTTGGCCCAACTCCTGGGTGAGCATCTACGGGGTGACATAACACAATGCAATGTAACTTTTAATGGTAACTTTTAAAAACCACCTATCAGTCCCCCCTAGATAAGTGGATTGCCCTATAGATGCCTGTGAACTCCACAATTCATTGTCTAGAAGACTCTCATAGAAGATTATGTCTCAGGGAAGGCTTTGCTATATTGATCATAGCACCAGCCTTTATGGAAAATAAGATATTCAAAGCTATTTTTACTCAAATATGCATATATGGAATTTTGTATATATGGGAAGCTGCAGAAAGGTAAAATGTAGTGCACTGTGGCAACAGGAGATCCTTGTTGGCTGCTCCAGTGTCTCAGCATTACCATTTGGGAGGTTACTTCTGCTGATACAGGAGAGTAAACATCTGCTCCAGCTGTTAGAGGTTACCACCAGATCAACTGTTCTTCATTGCCATGTCTCTTCCTTGTTCTTGCCTTTTTCAGATTTTCTTTAATTGTTGTGGCTGTGCACTGGAACATCACACAGGACTGAGCAGGCTTAGGTCATTTCCTTATCCTTCCTCATGGAAGTCTCTTGATTAATATTTCAGTTGTGTATCTCAATGGGGACATCCCTGGCTGTGCTCCTTTGTTATAGGCCCCTCAAAATGTGGTAATGTAATGCTGTAAATTATGCATCATGAAAGACTGATAATATTCAGCTTGCTCCAAGCTTTCTGTAATGTCTACATGTGTCTTGAACAACAAAAGAGAGTTTTGAGGATGTGCTTGTCAAAACTGCATGTTTTTATCCTTCCCCTCCTGCACACACCCACATATGCATATACACACTTCATTAGATTAAGAGAAGCCCTGGGAGACACTGTCACGGTGTTTTCTTCCTACATTGTTTTCTTCATACGTTGTTTTCTTCTTGCATTATTTTCTTTCTAGCCTTCAGTCCTAAACATGATAATACTTTGCACAAGCCCTGCCATACTTAGAGAGCTTCAGACTGAAATTTTTTTTTTCTCCTGTACAAACTTTGCTGAAAATACTGGGGTTACATGGAAATCAGAATCAGGCCCAAACTTTCAAGGTTTGCTCTGAATTTCCCGGGGTTTGTGGTTAGAATCCAGACCCTTAACATTATCTTAACATAGGTTTTGCATTTGTATTTATAAACACAGTGTACTGCTGCCTATTTGAGTTTAGAATAGATTGTGGTATAAACATATTTCCTCTTTACACATTATAATCAGTGCACAATGGCCTGCTTTATGTAAAACATATCACAGTCTTTGCTTCTCTGCATGTGCTTGCATGCACATATAGCTTAAATTAACTAACTTAATATTCTCATGATGTGTTCAAAGAGGAGATCTGTGAATGAGGTAGGGAAAGACAGTCTTGCAGTTCCTATTTTGGAGTTTGATATTAAACACTGTATTTAGAGAAACATTTAAGGATGATTCATTTTAACAGACTTTTAGTTGATGACTTATTTATAATTTCATCAACCAAACACTTCCCTTGGCAGAATATGTTTTGGCTCACTGTCATTCCTGACAGCAATGTAGAACAATCCATAGTAAATGTGTCCTTTAGAAAATTAGCCAAACATCATTCCAATGCAATGACTCTGTAGGCGATAAGATGAAAATGATTAGTTACAGTTCATTGGATATTGCCCCAAACCTGTTCAAAACTACTGCTCGGCATAATCCCTGAGAAGGTGTTTTGGTTGTTTTCACAGCACTGCTGAAAAACAGTTGAAATCAAAATTGAATTTTGTTTAAAGGGTGAATTAATAAAAGTTGGGGCCTGAATTTTGCAAGTGTTGTCTGAAGAGTCTGACCTAATTCTGCGAGGTAGTTTGTTTAAATGAGAGCGTGTGAATTTTCTTTATGGTGTTTATTCACACATTTTTGTTTTTGTAGTAAGATTTTTTAGTTTATGTCCTTGCACAGTAACTGTAGTTTAGAGCAAATGCATGAACAGCAGCAGTAATACTACCAATAAAAATACCTAGGTTCCATATAGCATTTTCAGGTGTTGATTTCACATTTACCAAGGGAAGTATGTATCATTATACGCACTTCATGGAGAAAAAACAGAGACAGAAAATTTTCAAGACACTAAGAGAGGTATTGTTCCAAGAGCTCCCTTCCAGTTGGAGAGAGAAAATTGAAATCCCTTTAACTTCAGACCCTTTTAAGATACTTTTACTCCAGTCTTACTTTGCTTGATGTTCCTGTAAGATGTGATAAGTCTTGCAGGATTTGCTGAGCACGAACAAGGGTGTTGGAATGGTGAAGTCTGTAGCTGAGGTGTTATCAATAACACAGAAATTACAGCAGGATTGTGCAGTGCTTGTATGTATTGTGGTACTCCGGCAGAGTACTTGAGTAAGAAAAATGCAATATCCTGTTGCCCTCTTCCAAAAGGGATCACAAATTCAGAGTTTTGGGACAAAATGTTTATTTATGATCTCTGCTGGGTGCCTGTTTCCCAGCCTCATTTATCCATGGACTATTCGTAAGCTGAAAAAATAACTGCATGGTCCTTCCACTTTGTTAAGGACCAAACAGAGAACTGCAGTTCTTAAAGCTGGTCACAGAGGCAACTTTCCCCTCAGATCCATCTTGCCCCAGCACACCCCCCCAGGCCCACACCACTACCTGTGGCAGCTCAGCATCATCCCAGGCTTTTGTGGTGTCCTGGGCTGTGTTTTTCTCCTGGCTGTTTTCCCACCCAGATGTTCCAAATGGTCCCAGGAACACAGCAGGCATGAAGGGGAAAAGATGAAGCCACAAGGGCATCACTCCTCTTCTAAACCTTTATCCAGCAGTATTACCCTGCACTGTTCTGCCTACATGCATAACACTGTGAGGATATATAATTAACTTTTATTTAATGCAGGAAAGGTATGATTTCCCAAGCAGTTTCTGGCATGAAATTTTGCATTACTGTACTGACTTATATATGTTTTTGAAAAGAATTTGGTTTGTTAAAAATAGAAGTATGTATTTTTTTAAAAATGCTTCATTTTTTTAAGAGCGGCAGAGAGTTTCTCAGAGTATAAAACTTGCAGAATGGATTAGGCATATGAAGGACCATCTGCTCAGATTGTTAATCATTAGATGAGAGAAATAATTAGTTCACTCATGATACTCTTATTCCTTCTTTCTTAAAGACATGTCAGGCTACTTTGGAGAGAGATATGAGCTATTATGTTTATTTTTTGTGTTCCAAACTGATGGGAATTGTCTGAAATCACTGCTTAAGTCAGCTGAAGAGCTGGGGTGAAACCTCTGTCTTCTCATTCCTGATATGAAAAATTATCCTCAAGTCAGCTTTCAGACTCAAACTGGTTTTAATGAAGATAAATGGAAACCTTAAACCCTATTAATATATTTCAATATGTTAGCTGTAAGTCTCAATAGCAAACTTCCACCAGGAAAATTGCTGTGTATGAAAAACTTGTCTCTATCCTCACTCTATGCCAGGAAATAAAGAAATATGCATAGATTTACCAAAATGCAATGCTAAATGCTTCAGCTAAAATATTCTGTTAGCGAAAGGTACAATTTTGTTTCTCTTAGTAATTGACAAATGCATTAAACACCTCATATTTCATTACTTTCTTTTCCTAAGTCTAGTTGCAAAACAAAATATAAGTAGTTTATCTTTTTTTACTCTCATATACAGTGAGATAAACTCTCTGAGCTGAGTGCCACGCTGGTCCTCACCAATGCAGAGAAAAGCAGGACTGGACTTCTTTTGCACTTCCAAACTTAATCAGGGATTTTAGCCTTCTATGTAGATCTGCCAAGTTTTATCCCTGCTGAAAAGTTTAATTAGCTACTGCTCCCCTCCAGCCGCTGGGTTGGGGGTCAGCTCTACCACAGTGTCCTGGAGGGTTAAAAGAGGAACCTTTGTCTGATAGAGTAGAGCATGGGATGAGTATGAATTTTCTAGGGATGTGAGAGGGGGCTTGCCTCCTCCTCCTCAGATTACACATGGTATCTCACTGTATCAAACAGCTGTGGTTGTGCAGCCACTTTAGCTAGACTGGGGCAGAAAAAGTAGGCTAAGTGGGAAGCTTTTGCAACCCACCACCACTCCCTTTCCATTAGGGAAATTGTGCATATATAACACATACATCATATATACCTGTGTCTGTTTCCTGTCCCTTCCCTAAGCAGTAATTAATTTAAATCAGGCATGAAAGCTGAGTGAAATATAGATTCTCTAAACAGTGCCAAAGATGCTCTAAACAGATGCTTGCTGTATTTGTGTAACCATTTTGAACAAAATATTGTAAACCATGAATTTAGAGTCTGATTGATTCCTCCAGTGCTTAATGCAGTCTGCTTGGTCGCTGAAGGCAATAGAATTTACTACATTCACCAGTTAACTAGGCACTGATAAATAATAAATTGTATTTAATATTTTGAGAAGAGGCCACACTTCTGCCACTTGGTGACACAGAGCTTTTTCACAAAGGTAAAAAATAACAGGAATCTGAGAGTCCTTAATATGGTGAAATGCACTAATTACTCTCAGTCAGATCTTGAACACTAAAGTGCATGGAAACAACTAGTTTGAAAGAGACCGGTGTTTCCACCCCATCTAAATTTTCCCCAGTTTATCCATGAAAGGCAGTCTGACACTTCTTGGTAGTGTAGGCAGGATTGGGCCCACAGATGAAGGACTGGGCCTGGCTGGGGTCAGGTTGCTTCTGCCACAGCAAGATTGAGGAGGAGAGCAAGGGAAGCAAGCCCTGGAGACCTCAGGTCATGCTTTTGTAGCGCTTGAGGAAGAGAGGACTGAAGGGAGAAGGAAAGAAAGAGTGCTTTTGCAAAGGGCTTACCACCAGCCCTGGCCCATGCCAAACATCCTGCTTCAGCAGGAAATCCACCTTGCCAGAGCACTTGCACCACCAGTGTGAATACCTTAGAAGAGGGCACTTTTTTCCTAAAGGAGTTTTCTGTTTCCTGTGTTCTGTTTTTTTTTTGTTTCTTGTTGCCTGTGCTGACTCAGACCCATAATGAATTAGTATTTCTCTGCAGAAATACCAAATTGTAATTTTTAGGTTTTTTTAACAGGGAACAAGTTGTGACAGACTCCTCTTTAGTTTCTGTGTGTGTTATTCTTGTATTGTTCCTCTGGTATATTCCAAGACCTGTTATTGAATATAGCCTTTCAAAAAGATACAAGGAGAAAAGGCTTGATTATTTCATTAGCAATAGAATGGGTTACATGAACATGTTATTCTGTCAATGAATTAAAGACTTGCCACTATATATCAAAGAACCATTATGGGTAAAATAAGGACCATATGCATCATTAAAATCTTGGTTTTTGAGCCTTGAAAAACAGAGTGTTTCACATTTTATTTTGGGTCATTGTAGTTTATTTACTTAGCTGTAGATCTGTGGGGGTTTGTGTTTTTTAGGACAGGCATTCATCTGGAGGGCTAGCCTTGTACTGGACGTGGCTGATTTGTATAGAAACATTTAAGTTGGTTCTTGTGGAGAAATCGACCTCTCATTTGTGTTGGCTTTTTGCACATCGATTTAGCAAAGCTTGGTCTTGACTTTGTTTTTTGCAAAGTCCTAGGCTCTGTTTTTTTATCTGTCTTATCTTTGCATACTTGTCTTTTTGAGCTGCAAGCTCCTTGGGGCAGGGGTTGCATTCACAGTGTTTAATGTGCCTTGCACAAACGAAGTCCTGAGTTCAGGCTCATAAGTATCAGCTGAAAGCTAATAAGAAGAGTGAATTCCATCTGATCCAGCTCATTGCAGAGGCTGATCCTTAAAGTCTAATCTAGTCCACTTTGCCTACAGACTTGCATGTTTAGTGACCACTATGGAATGAAAAGAGGAGCATGATGTGAGGAAAACAAAATGTCAATAGGTAGTATTTGGTCTTCTCTGAAGGAAATGTGCTGCTTAAGGCGATCTTTCTTTTTTTATTATAGTTCTACAATAGGTGCTAGTGTTTGTTAGGACAATAAACTTGTCACATTGAATTATGGTAGTAAAAGAGCACAGATGCACACAGAGCCAAAACCAAACCTCAGAGTGTTTTAATTCATTAGCTCAACAACTCATGTTTTAGGAAATAAAAAAGATGGAAAATTAGGAAATGGAACGGAGTCTTACGTGAGTAGAAGCTACATGAATTTGAATGAATCCAAATATCATTAATAGGGGAAAAAAACCAAACCAAGTTGTGTTCATTGCCAGATATTAAATCTTGTTTATCCTTCCTTAAACTAACCAGAAACACATTTTGTTTGAGTACTGTTTAACAGCTGAGATGCTGCGGTTGCGCTGTAACTCTCCTCTGCTGCTTTTATCTTCTCTGAAAAGGGAGTGTGACTGCCAGGCTTGGAGCCTGGCTCTCCCTGCTTTGAACACTTGGATGTGGGAAGCCCAGGGCGGTTCTGCCTTTGGCCCCCCACTCAGGAGAGCATCAGCCTTCAGGCTGAAAGACATCCTGATGTGCAACCAGTGACATCTGAACAGATGTGTAATAAGGGGTTCTGTGAGCTGGGTGCAGATAGCCCTTTTTTGTTAGGAGAATATGAGCCTTTGTCTACATGAACTGAGTACTTCTGTTCATGCTGTCACATCTATATTACAAATAAAGATTGCACTTTCATGAGGAAGAAGCTGCAGGGTTTATTTTTCCTTGCTGTACAGGGCTATCTGTATATATTTTATTTTATTTCAGTAGAAAATTGCAGGTGTGCTTCTGCTTTTAGAAGCCAGCTGATGAGTAGGTAGCTCTAACCAATAGACCCAAATATAATGCATATGGATTAATGTATTACAATATATGTTTTATCTGAGGTATTGCTAGCTGCATGAAAGAGGTACTTATGTCCTTGACTGACTTTGGAATATCCATAAACAAAATGTGAAAAGATGACAGATAACCAGTCTGTGGCTAAGAAAACAGATAGGTACCTAACAAAAAAGAAAGTCTGTGCTGGTCTCTGGACCTGGAGGTCCCTTTAATATTTAGATGAAAATCTAGATGTTCCAAAAGGGAAGTGAGTAGAATTCATAACCGCAAAGAGGCATAAAGCTTGTTTTTTATCCCCTAGTTATGAAGTGGGCTTGCATTTCAACAGCTCCTGTACATTGGAGCAGCTGGTGGGAGACTTTTTATACCAGTGGACAAAGGTCTACCTCTCCTTCAGCCCCAGCTTGCACCCTGCACCTTTGGAGAGGGCCTGACCTTTTGGCCTTTGTGTTGGCCATGAGCTAGAACCATTAAAGTAGTTCTTTCCATGATAGTTTTGGTCTCCTTGCCATGACAGTTTTGGTCTCCTTGCCATGACACACATAGAAAGGCCCTTGTTTACATTGCTTATATTTGTAAAGCGGATGCCCTATTCATGCTACAACAAAGGTATTTTGTCATATACCTCAGGCATTTTCTCATTGGCACTTCTCTGCAGGCTGCTGTCAGCCCATGGGCAGGTCCCCGTGGCAGTGGTTTCATCTGGAGAAATTTGATGGAACATGGACTGCCTGATTAGAGAGGGCTCCCATGTTTTATTTCTTCTCCTTCAAGCTGTGAATAAATTTCCATAAAGAACTAGGGGGAAATAATCGTTATACAAGCACACAAAATTTTTGATCAGGCTAAGGAAAAGGAAAAAATATGCTGACAGCTTGAGACGCAAGGCTTAACATTGGAAAAAATTATTTTAAAAAAATCCTCTTCTACAAAAGGTCATTCTAGATTTTCAGTCTGGATCTCAGCCAAAATAACTCAGTGCTTACCTGGTTTTTTTTTGTTCAACCCCCTTGTTATTCTAACAAACTGCATATTAGATAAAGAAATCTCATTTCATCAGAGTAAGTATTAGCTTGCAGTCTGAAGTTTTTAAACTCTCCTTAACTTCAAATATGCAAAAGATTTTAGATCACTAGCTCATGTCTACTGGATATAGTTTCTACTAGCAGCAAATGGGCAGACCTGCATTACTTTCAAGCTAGCTTTGGAAGCTTGGGAGCCCTACTGAGCCACATGAGAGACATGTCACTGAGATTTGACTAACAAACAGAAATCAAAATAGGTAAGGTGAACAGCAGGTTCCCAGCTCAGTAGTGAGCAGCCTCTGTGGTCATGTTTTACCATATTATATTCCTGCCCAAGGGGAATGGTGCTATTATCATAAAGGGAAAGGATATTAAGTGGAGACAAATGTGAATCATCATCATACAAACATTCTTGTCCACTAGAACAAAGAAATGGTTTGAAATAACTGTGCAAACAAGCATTGCAGTGTGGGTGCTCCTTGTATACTTTAACAACTAGTTCAATTACTTTTGAAATTCATACAGTGGTAGGGTGGAACATGGCAGTTTTCTCAACAAAATGCAGCAATACCACATAAACTCAGGGCAGGAAATGAAGAAATATCTCACCTACATGTTTAATTTTCTCTAAAATAGTACATGAGCAATTAGTAGTTTCTTTAACACGGAAATTGAATGAACAGCCTAGTTTTGGACACTGTGTTGTAAGGAGTTAAATGATCACAAGCAGTTTGTATTTCATGTTCATGGTTTGTCAGACTGACAGTCCATTCTAATCAGCATCATGAATATCCCTTTTTATCCTATCGAAGTATTAACTCAGTACTGTTTCTGAAGGATTATATTTACTGAAGAATTAGACCAGGTTGGAGTAAAGTTTTGGGGGGTATTTTAGAGCTGTGCAATTCTAAGAATGATGTTGAAATCATTAGAAGTGGAGACTCTCAGGCTAGGCTGGCTGGGCTTTAATTTATTTACTGCAGTGCTTTACAGATGGCTGATTGATAATCTAAATATGCCTGCTTGTAACAGTTTTAAGTACCAAAGCACTTGCCTGTAGCAGCTGCAAAGTTTTGTGAACAGTTTTAAAACTCAATATATTTACACATTTCCAAGACCATGTCATGTGAAAGTGGTGAGATTTCAGCATGCTCCTTCCAAGGTATAAATTTTCAGTCAAAAAAACTTATTGAAAAATTGACATTTTTGGATTTCTTCTTCCAACTTCCACCACCAGCAATCACCGACTACTGACTGAACCATAATGAAGAATCTTTTACTGTTTGTTTTTTTCCCTTAGTTATTACTATGAAACCTTTTTTTAAGCTTTTTTTTTTTTAAAAAAAAAAAAAAAGAAGCTCTTTTTTATTCAAAAGGTCGAACTCTTTCAAACAGAATTGTAACTCTCTCTCTAAAAATTTAGAGAGTGGAGTGTTACAGACTGAATTGTCATTACATTCTGCTTCTGCCAGGCACTTTTACAGGTGGACTCCAAACAGTAACCAAAACTACTCCTACTAAGAATGCCAATATGTCAGTGCTACATCAAGGCATCCAGACACTAGACTGGGGGAGTATACTGTCACTTTTACCATCTTTCTGTCTGACATTACGACTCTTAACTATTATTCTGATTGATATAAAGCTTCCTGCACACTAGTACTCCTGATGCCTGCTCTCTGCAGTTGTTGGAGTTCTTCTGTTCAATTAAATAGGAAGCAATGCAGTTCTGCCTTCCAAAATCCAGAAGCTTGATCAAGTGTCTAGAAAACAATGGGTGCTGGGACAAGTGAAGATACAGGGAGTTGTTTGGACTTTGATATAAATGCAGTACTTGAGTACCTGCAAAAAGACTATTCACGGGGAAGTAATTAATACTGAAACACAAAGGTTTACAGACAATTTTTAGATTCAGCTTCTCATTCAGATGAAAAAGGTTGATCCATATCTCTGATCTGTTCTTTCAGCATTGTACTTATTGGTTCAGGGAGCTGATCTGTTGAGACTGTGTGCAAAATACCACTTTTTAAGGCTTTCTCAACACTAATGATTCCTGAAAAAGCTGCCTTCTAGTGCCTACCTAAACACCTAGTTTCTGGGGCAGACAATTGCAGTGTAAATGACACTCCAAAGTACAGTCTGATGTTGCTTGTGCTAACTCACTTTCCACTTAAAGGCACAAACATAAAGGACCCATAAAAAGGTGAAAAACCCCACAAAAACTCCAAGCAGAAAATGTCAAGTAACATATCAGCCCTTTACCTGCTCTCAAGATTTATTGCAAATTCCTTATTATCTGTTGATTTTGTGATACTCCATAAGATTTTTCAAGCCCCGGATGCTGGAATTGGGCAATTAGCAAAAATATTTCTTTTTCCTCTTAAGGAGTGAATGCTTCCCCCGTTGCTGTTCCCCTTTTCAACCATTTTTTGCATCAGTGTGTTACATCTTGTCCTAATTAGATTGCAAGCAGCTTTGACTGCAACTATGATCTTACCCTGTGCTATGTACTGGGGCCCAGCTGTGAGTGGGGCTGCTGAGGGCTTCTATAACACAAACAAATATAATTATTTTTCTTTTTTCATAGGTGTCTTTTCTCTCTAGCTCTTATATAAACACTGTTCTGTGGAGCTGAAACTGTAACTTGGCTGTCAGTGTGGAGAGCCAAGGACTGACTGAGCATCCCACGAGATGAACAAATCTCTACCTTATGTGGAGGAAGAGAAAACAGCAGGGCCAACTGATTCAGAGGTACTCAGAGTAATAAAATAGCTCAGTATGTGTTGCAGAACTTGCCTAGGGATCAGGCACATTTTAAAACTGTTTATTGACAGAAAATCGGTGTGCAGCTAAACGAATTATTTGTTTAAGTATCGGTTTTCTGTGAACAGTATCAATTTTTCAACAAGCTTTTTCCATCTCATTCTCTATCCCCTAATGTCTGAAAATTGAAGTGTTTCTACACTGAAATGCTGCCACAATGTTTCTTGGGAGCTGTGGTTGGAAGCTGAACGTAACAGTTCTCCTGATCTCAGTCAGGATGTCTGGTTACACTCAATCTGACAAAATGCGCTGCTCGACTGACCTCCATTCCACAGAGCAGGATGAGGTGGGACATCTCCCCATCTCACTGGGAGAAGTGGTCTTGGAAGGTCCGCCAGACACTGCAGTGACAGCATTTCCAGGTACAAAGAAATACCTACTAATTTCGATTTTCAGCCCATAGTTTTCAGGGGAGAGGGGGAGAGGGGTAGGAATAAAACATTAATCTCCGACCAGTGCTAACATCTGCCCACAGAACTGTGGATTGTGGTGGTGTGAGTGCTCAGCCCTTGGGGAATCAGTGACAGCCCTTCAGCAGTCATCTTTCTAAAGAGCTTTATCAACTGAGAAGGAGCAAATAGCACTTCAGATCTCAGTCACCGTGCTAAATGTCATACTTACATAGACTTTCACCTATTATCAGACCATTCTTTTTATTTCAACCTGTATCCTGTAATCTAACCTTCATTTTACCTTTCAGGTCCTACTATCTCGTTTGTATTTTTCTTCATCTGTGATTTGATTCCTGTGAAGACTGTGGCCAAATACTTGTTAAATGTTGTCAAGAGGCTAGGTAAGACCTCACTCCATAAGCAATCTCTGTGCTTGTATAGGGCTTTTCAGACAGCGGCAGCATTTAAAACATGGTCTACAACTCCAGTGTCAGGATCTAGCCATCTCTCAGGAGAAGTGAGAGCAGGTTGTCCTGGCCATTGTGTTCAATATTATGAGACAGATTGCTGCATATATTGCTTGCATCACTAAGTTATTAGTACAGGTAATGAAACAGTTAAAAAGCACATTGTGAGCATTCTGTTTGACATGCTAGACACATTTAATAATTCATATCTGTTTGAGTGTTTGTGTTGTTGATGGGTATTTGTGAAAACTACACTAAAAATGAAAAGACAAAATGATAAATATAAATGATCAGAGCTGGTTGAGGAAATGTGCAGCTTTGTGCTACGACTAAACATATCTCCTGAATCTACAAGCAATCAACAAAACTTTTTTTTTGCATCTCCGTGTAGTGTGGAGCAAACTGTCATTGAGGTGATACTCAGATTTCAGTCCTTGCAGTGGACCATAGAAGGTCTAATTTTTCTCTCAGTGACATTTTAAGGCTACCCATGAGAGTGATGAAGATCTGTGGAAGAGCAGAGGACCATAGTGGGGAGGAATGGGGAGAGAACCAGGTGAAGTGCAGGCATAATTTCATAGCACTGCTTGTTCATATCTTGTGTCTCAGAGTGGAGTCTGAACTGGGCTGTCTGCTCTTCATGCTGGGGTCACAACCTTTGTGGTTCAGCTCAGGATGGAATAGGTCATTCAATATTGGTGCCAACTCCACTAATCGGGGAAAGCCTGAGGCCCACTGTGTTGCCTAATGGGATAAGATGCCTAATATAAAAGAGAGAAGGGAAAACTCAGATCTCATATCATTCAACCACACTTAACCATACAACTTGCTCAGGAGGATACTACTTGGAAAAAATGAATGAAAGAAAAGGGACCAGAGAGTACAGACATTCTGATACTCAGTTTCCCACTGGAAATTAAAACAAGGCATTAAGCAACAGGGGTTTGCTCCCCTCAGTTGACTTAGAACAGCTGCTCACCAATTTCTGCAGCACACAGAGGAAAAGCAGAACTTTGCCTTGGGTCTGAGCAATTTTTCAGAAGCAATCCAAGTCAAACTTCCACTCAATGACTTCATTCAAAGCTGGTTTACATCATGAAGAGAAATTTCATTTATTTATTTGTAATAACTTCAGGATTTTATGGACCCACAAGAGGATGTAATTTAAGAAAACATCAGCAAGCTGTTTCAAATATGAAGGGTACAAAACAGGCTATGCCAAAAACTTGTCAATGGAAAGAGTCCATTATTAAAAATTTAAAAAAAAGAAGGAAAATATCTTTTGTAGATGGCTTTGAACTAAAAAGTTCCAAAATTTGATTTTTATTCTGCAGCAATGTATCCTTTTCATAAGACTGAAGTCCTGTATAGCAATGAACAGGCTTCCTCAAAGAGTACTAAACCAGTTATTGAACAATGTCGATAGTTGTAAAATCTATTGTCTCAAAGAAATGTCACAGCAACAATGTTTTAAAATATGCCATGTCATGCAAACTAAGCAATTAAAGAAAAACAAACATTACAGATGTAAAAAACTTTGAACCTGGAAAGCAGCAGAGTCTAGCCTGGTAATGCTTAGGAGCAATGGAAATTTTCTGCTGAGTGACCCAGAGCAAATCACTGGACTATCCATGTCAGAAGTATAAAGCAGGCCAAATAATATTTTCTAATCTGTGGGAGAGTTAAGAGACCCTCTAGACCTCTGCAGGTGTTTCATGACTCAGACATGACTGGAGGCTCCTGACTAGAATAAGGTCACTAGTTTGGTTTTTTTTAATCTGGCTCCTAATTTATCAGGTCAATTATGTCAATAATTACACCACTGGTTTGTCTCCTGCTATCATCCATTGCTGTAAAAAAATCTACAATGCCTTTTGAGGTCTTCAGGCAGAAGAGACACAAGTGGATAGGCTGTGGCAGCCTTCCATGGGGGAGCATGGCATGGCAAGGTGGCATGGGAGAGGTGGACTTGACATCTGGGCCATGAGAGCCTTTGGCCAGGTAGGGGACATGGAAAGGGACTCAGGAGGCACACCACTACACAGCAGAGGAAGGGCAAGAGTGGGCAGTGGTGGCTCAGAGAAGAAAGGCAGCTTGGAATCACCCAGAACCAGGCTGAGGGAAGCTGGAGGATGGGGGAGGGAAGACTTCGGTTGATTTACTGGATCCACATAACCAGCAGCTGCACAGCTCTGGCAAGTTAAGAACAGAGGGTCTGAATGTGATCCCAGAGATTATCATAGCCAGGGCTAATGGAGAATCCTTGGATGCACAGTGTTGACAGAAGGATTTTGGCTTCTTTAGACACCAGACAGTATGTTACAAAGGAGAATTAGTCAGAAATGGGATCATTTTAGTGAAAAACTTTCTGTGGGGCCTGGGGTTCCACTGGTTTTGAGAGAAACTGTGGAAAGGACCTTCAAATGAACAAAACCCAGAAATAGAGATCCAGGAAAAATCTTGGAAGTAGATAATGAATGGGGGGAAAGAAACATGAGAGGAGAAAAGTGAAATACCATAGCAAAACAATTTGCTGATGCATCTCCAAACAAATGCCAAGAATTTGAGGACCATCTCAAATCAAGTTTCACCACCAGTTTTGTAACAATTGGGTTCTCTACTTTTATTTTAAATGTGTTGATTTATTTATATTATTTGGTAGGTTTATTTTGAAAATGCAAGTGCAAGTCTTTTTTAAGAACATAAATGCTGTTTATAATAATAATTATGATATAAAATTATATATCAATTAATATAATACATTAATCAATAATTAATAGTTAATAATTAATTTTTGATTATTACTAAACAAACAAATGAATAAATTTCAATTATTTTGAAATTTCAGAGACACTCATGAGGCAGCACTGTCTGGAGCTAGCAAGATTTAGCAGGGTTGGACTACAAGTCATCCTACTGTCTGCTGAGGTGCAAGCTGAAAAATATATAAACCTCAAATCATTCCATATAGGAATATCTAAAGGACAGTTCCAACAGAGTTTGCTTAACTGCTGGAAAAGTGAAAATGGTCCATTATGGTCCCAAAATCTGTTGAATATGTCAAGTTGTCCTCAGAAAATGGTTCAAGGAAAAGGACAATTATGGGGGGAGATACACCGGTTCTTGGAAAAATGTATTTGTAATCTGAAGGCAGAGGAAGATTTGCCATAGGGTGAAAAAAGAAGGCTGAAGGTGTAAAGAAGCAAGAAGAGGAGAAGAATAACAATATTACATTTCAAAAAAGTGAAGTGTTAAACTGAAAGAACCATGCATCAGATTTCAGAAGATAAAGTATGAGGAAAAGCAGTCCAGGCTGATGGAGTCATCCTAAAGGCAGACTATTCTACGTCAAAGGAAAAAAAAAAAAATAAAATATATATATATATAGGGTACATTTGATTCGTTCATCTGGTGTCATATGGGATGCACTCCAGCAGGAGAGCTGTGATCTTGGAGGGTCTCCCTGGCTAGAGGATCTGAGGCTGAAGTTGTTCTTTGACTTACTTTCAAAAGCGCATCCATTGTGGTGTGTGAGATGTGCAGAACTTTCCTCTCTGTATGTTTGGTGAGTTACTGGGACTGTACACCAGCACATATGCTGTTGCAACTGAAGACATGACATGGCCATACAGTCCTGGGACAGTAACAAGTCACAGACATGCATGAAACAGCTTGTATGAACTATGGCAGTTGGTATCATACAGGCACTCTTGGCAGAATGAAAAATAGTCTTCATAAATAGAAGATATGGTCTGAAGTCTTCAAGATGAAATAAAGGATAGAGAAATACATGGGTTGTATTACATGAGAAATAGATGGGTTGAGAAGAATCTAAATAATCAGAAATAAGGTAAGAAAGATTATGACTGCAGCAGTATTGTAGGAAGTGATCTGGAGGTCATAGGCAATCACAATACCATGACTTGCTGATGCAGTGTTAGGATAAAAGCAAATATTATTCTTTGGTGGTTTACCTGGAATGTCTTACCAGTGAAAAAAGTGGTAAGTGTTCTGCTTTAGGCTACATGGGTGAGGCCTCAGCTGTTGCACTTTGTACAGCTTTGGGAACCACACTTCAAGAAAGATGTAGACAAATTGAAGAGAGTGCAAAGGAGAGCAACAAGAATGATCAGAGGTTTAGAAAACATGACCTACAAGAAAAGGTTGAAAGAACTGGGTTTGTTTAGTCTAGAAAAGAGAAGACTAAGCATGAGGCTCAAGGGGAGGGGGAGGAAGGGAAAACAATTATCCAATATGTAAAAAGTTGTTATGAAGAGGACAGTGATCAATCATTTTACATGTCCACTGGGGACAGAATGTGAAAAGGTGCATTAACTTGAGAAAAGAAGATAAATTAGACAATTCATTAACTCCAAGCCTACCCAGAGAGGTTCACAGAAGAATCTTAATTTTTAAAAATGCTTATCCAAACACCTGTAAGATATGGTCTTTATGTACTTACAGGTAATCTGCGTGGTAATCTTTCTGACCTGTTTGAGCAGTATGTGCTGAACACCGTTCACATGGAAAGAAGAGCTGTCCCTAGCATTGTCACCATACAAACCTTAGACCTTTATTGCCAAAAATCCATGCAGTAACCATGATAAATATCTTGTTTGAAGCTGAAGGCTGTAAAGGTTATGTATCATGGTATTCCACCACTAAAACTTCATGAGGCAATGCTTCAGGATATTTTACTTGTCACTATGTGTAGCTTTGTTTTTTGGGAATGCCAGTGTAAATTCTAATTTATTTTAAAAATACTTGGACGTCATTTAAGGATGCTTCCGCATTGAGTGCTTTTAAGTCTTGACATAAGCTGGACAAAACTTTACTTCCTTCAACCCAGCTTTGTATCAATGATATGTGGGGATTTTTCTACACTCTTCTGTCTGATCAGAGCTTTGTCTTTCAAAGGGATCACCTCAATTTTCGTCTTCATGACATTTTTGGTATGATATGGTCTAATATGGCTGCCTTTAAGGCCACCAGTTCAGTGAATATCTCCTGTCTAGAAAATAGTAAGATGAAGATATTAATTTCATATAATCCCTAAATTCAGAAAAAGTCAGCACTTAATAACAAATGACTTGATCTGTATTGCATCTAAGTACCCAAACCTGAAAATATTTGTGACAGCTTTCTAGTCCATCCTGTCTGTGAAGGTGTCCCACCCTTATGTAAACTCACAAGGTGTATAAATAGATGCTAGTGCAACTCAGTTAACTCCGACCAGGTACTTAGCTTGCTTCCTCTTAAGATCAAGCAAATTTTGTGAATCAAAATTAGGTTTCTTGGTAATAAAGAATCAGTAAAGCGGAATTCAGATGCAAAATAAAAATAGCAGCATTTGTACATGGAAAGACTATATGTGGCATAATTACCACATAGAGCAAGTTCTTAATGAATCTTATCCATTGCACAAAAAAATTTTTAAGGGTGACAGTAACACTAAGACAACACAAGTTGGGACTCCAGGCAGAGATCTTGGGAAATGAGATATACGTAGTCAAATTTCTGGAGTCAAACCAGATTTTTTAAATCTTGTTTCACCATTCTAAATCTGCTGCGAATCACTGCAAAACATGTTCTTTTTCTTGTATCATTTTTGTAGACATCCTTCCATCATTTATGCTTATTGGTCTATTAAATTAGCTTAAATTCTATTTGTCACCACCACCAGTTATGGTGACTTAAGATTCTGCACCCAATTCCCCTCTTCAAACAAATTGTTTGCATTTCACCATTTTTGTGACAAAAATTATTGAAACAAGGTATTTATTTATTTTAGACAAATTAAACATTTTTCTCTCAGTTTTTAACATAGCTCTGAAATCAGCATAGTGAGCTTGCTGACTGCATGGTATATGACCTACATTTGATAAATATTTCTCTAATAAAAATACAATACAGATTAAGAAAAAGGTAATATTGTTAGTTTCATGTTTGTTTTAAAATTATTTCTAAAGCCAGCCTTAGGCTAGCTGTGGAATCTGCATCTCTTCTTGATGCACTGCACAGAGTTGCACAAAGTGGTAAATAAAAGTAGAATCCTGTCAGCTGTAATTAGACCCAAGTCTATTGGACACTGAAACGTTTCCTCTCCTGGATCACTGAAGTTAGAGAATTGATGCTCCTTCATCTCTTAAACAGCATGCTTAACTGTTCTCTTCCTAATGTAAACAAGTTTTAAGCAGTCTGGGTATTTTTTTCCCTGTGATGACAGCCAAAGGAATAGGACTCTATAGGAATATGTGCAGGTTGGGTAAAGCCAGCTGAGGGGCTTGGTCCATCCAATGCCTACAGGATTCTCATAGCCTGTCTGCCTGCTCCTACCCCTGCCTGAAACAGCACCCAAAGTGACACTGGGGACATTCTTGTTTCCTGGCTATGGCATTTCTGATGTATTTCAGATACTCTAGCTGTGAATGACAGGCACTAAATTGTTTTATAAGGCTTATTTGAGTTCTTAAGGGGGCAGGCAGCAACAGATGCAAAATGAATAGGTTCAGAAGCAATGGAAGAGTTGGCAATACAGGCAAGGAGGCATGCAATAGAAAACAAACACCAATAAACATCAGACTATTTTTACTTCTGCTTTGTGATAGGAGAGAAGACCCCAGGACCAGCAAAAGGCTGATTGCTTTCTTGAAAATTACTGCCTTAAATCTGGTCAAAAGCTTTACCACAATAATTTCGACAATAGCATCAGACTATCAAATTCTGGTGCAGAAACTCTCTTCAGTCCCTCTCCTTGGGGCTGCTTGCAGAACTGTCAAAATGCTTCTTCCACACGGTGATGGCAGTGCCTGCTCTGCACCATCTTGTCTGCTTTGCTCAGTTTTGCGTAGATGTTCCTGCAAGTGCCTTCTGAAGTATCCCTCCTGCTGCTTTAAGGCATAAAGTGCCTCTTTCTCTCTGGAACTTCCAAAGAAGCTATCTCATTTGGGTTCACAGGCAGAATAGTTTCCACAGCAGTGCTTCAGCTTGGATAGAGCAGTCACATTATTCCCGACTTCTCTGAGACTTATTTTTCCACATGAGCATCTCCTGCCCTTGAAGAGCACCTCATCTAGTGTCTGCAAGGCTTCTGCTTCTTGTTTGACATCCCTTATTTACAAAGCAAACAAAATGTTCCTTTTAACACACATCATGCAAAGTTTATTAATGAAGAAAACAATCCCAGGGGGTCAACCCAGGGGACCCTTGAAACCTGCCAGCAACAACTCTTCAAACGCTCAACGCGACAGATCCTCCAAAACGATATTTCACACAATGAAGCAAAAATAATATTTTTCTTTCAGCCTTTCCAGCCGCTTTTGTGGAGAGCAGACAGAAATTATTTTCTTATTCTGCTCCCAGAGCAGAGATCTGTATGAAGCTGCGTTTATTTGTTTAACATGATGATTTCATCCTAAATGTCTTGACAGCAAATAGTTGGTGGTTTAATAAAGGCTCTTTGAAAAAAGGGCCTGAGCAGTTATTTGTACAGGGAAAATGTGAAGTATGTGGCTCTCAGGAGGAGAGAAATGCCTGTTGTGATTAGGGGGTGCAAGGAAGACCCTAAAATCCCCTCTGTCTGCTGGAGTATGAACAGTGACTCTTCTGGCTCTTTTTCCTCATGGCCACCAAGCTGAGCTGCTGCAGCAGACCGTGGGATTGAAAGTGGTCTGACTTTGTTATTAACAAGTGACTGATATGCCCTTTGCCCTCTGAAGCAAATGCTCTTACAGAAGATGAAAGATCTGCTGTTGGGGAAAAACAGTTTGATTATGAAAGAAATAAATTAATGACAAACAGACTTGGGACTATTGGAGACCCTTGTATGGTGGTCAGCAGGGAAAAATGTATGCTAAAGTTATAGGGGACCATTTCTTCATTAGCTGGCATTCCTAGCAATCAGATAGTCCCTGAAAAGTCCACATGCACCTGTTGTCTTTGCACAGGCATCTCCCAGGGGAAGTTTTGAACAAAGCAGACCTCACACACACCTCGTCAGAGTATGCACACAAATATATGTACCAGCTGTAGGACAGCAGTCGACACACTTTGGAAATCAGTGATGTAAGGTACCAAACACAGAGTTTCTTTCCATAAAGTGTACCAATATTAAATCTTAGATGTATGTGGTCTGGGTTAATTTCTAAAGCTGTAATATGTTTCACACTTTTTTCACATTTTTTGATTTACAAGTATTCAACCGCTTCTCAATTTAGCATCTCTATGGCTGAGCAAACATATCTAGCTACAGCAGAAGGGGACAGATCCAAATCTGAATCAGGGACTTGAGGTAAAATCTGGATTTTTTTTTACATATACACTTCTACAGTGACAGATTCAGTGTCATTTGATCTCAGTCAATATTTCTAAATTCTGTTATGATTTACTACATATAGACTAAGGAATGTACTACTTACATTTATTAGTTATGATGTCTACAACAATTTCAAGCAGAAAGCCAGATAATAAACAAAAGATACCCAAACAACTTGATTGTATTTAGCACTTAAAATGTGGGAAAGTACTTGATACATGAAATAAAACTGGAAGTAGGAGGAGGAAAAAAAGTTAAAAAGATCAGACAGCTAGAATGTAAAACTAGTGCATGTTCTTTCAGAAGTATGCTGTGGGCTACCTTCATGCCTTGCTCAAAAGCAGTGCAGCAGCACTCAGAATCTGCTCTCTTCAGCCACATTTTTTGCAGTATGAGCTATGTATTCCTTCCTCTGGAGAGGCAAATTAAAATAAGTGTCTGCTGAACACTCAGACAAGAAAACACCAGAGAGGTGAACAGACTTGAAGACACAACACAATGTCTATCTGGTGTTGACAAATTCAGGGAGTTGCAGACAGGAGGCTGCTCCAGGTATTTATAATACAAGCACTGCAAGCATCTTGGGAAAAAAAAAAATCTCAGGGATTTCTATAACTTCATTACTATTTTTAGAGTTATCATCCATAGATAACTGACAAAAATCATAGGGAAAAAGAACATTTTCTTCTCACAAACCAAGAAAATCTGCTTTGTACTTTATCACTTGCTTGGTGATAGCTGTGGCTGCTACGATCACAATATTGAGGAGTTTGGGACTCATTTGAGCGCAGTGAAGGCTGGTACTTAGGCAAAGGTTTTAGATTTGATGAAGTTTTAGAATAGCTCACTCAGAGCTCTATTGAGAGGGATTCCACGTTAACCTTCCATGGAGGACAGAGAAGCTAGCAAGTGCTGAGAATTTTTTCAGGAATGCGCTCCCTGATTACCCTCTATACCAAAGTAACCTTAGTTGATGTGGGAGAACTGGTGGTTGTGGTGGTTGTCTACCTGGATTTCTGCAAGTCTTTTGATACCACTCAGCTCAATCTCCTCCCAGAGAAACTGTTCTGCTATGGTCTGGACATAACACAGCTGGCAAACTGGCTGGCAGGTGGCACCCAGGGGATGCTGGCAAATTGCTCCTTTTCAAAGTGGCAACCTGGTACAATTGCTGTTCCTCAGGATTAATATTGTGCCCAGTGCTGTTTAGTATCTCCATAAGTGATCTGGAAGATGGGATCAGGTGGGACCCAATGAAATTTTCTGAAGATGACAAAACCCAAGAGGAAGTGAACACTTCTTGTGTCCTGTGGGACACATCCCACAGGAAGACCAGGATAGGCTAGAAGACTGGGTTAATGAGGACCACACAAAGTTCAGCAAGGATGAGTGTAAGATATTCCTTCTTAAACACCTGGAAAAGTGTACTACAGAAGTGCAGCATGGACTGGGATCTGCCCATCTGTGGAGCAGCTCTCTGGGAAGGGACCTGGGGTCCTGGAGGACAAAGCTCAGAATGAGTGACCAGTGGGCTGCTGTGGTACAGAAAGGTGACAGGAGACTGGATGGCATCAAGGGCACCACCAGCAGAGATGACCAAGCCGTTACCCCTCTCCATTCAGAGCTTGTCTGGCCTTACCCAGAATCTTGTGTTCAGTTTTGGTCCCTGTTGTACAAAATAGATGTGGACAGGCTGCAGAGGGCCCAGAGAGGACCACAAAGACCTGGATCAAAGGCCTGGGAATCCTGACACGTGAGGAATGACTGAGAAAATTTAGTTTGTTCAGCCTTGAGACAAGGAAGACTTTGGGGAGACTTTATCACCATGTTCCAGTATTTAAAGCCTTGGCACAGAGAAGATGGAGTTCCTATTTTACAATGGATGGAAGATACAAGGGTAATTGTGTAGAAATTATGCCTGGAGGGCTTCTGATAAGATGGAAGAGAAAAAAAATTCAAAAAAAGAACAGTCAGCCTCCAGTATGAGCTCTGCATGGAAGTGGTGGATTCTGCAGCATAGAACACTTATAAGATCAATCTGGACAGGGTGCAAGGTCATGCGGTAGAGACTGTGTTTTTGCCAAGAAAGATCAGACTAGATGATCCTTGAGGTTCTATTCCAACCTGGAATTTTTTGGTTCTATGATTTTGGGCACACAATCCTTTTGTCAGAGGGCAGCTTAAGTTATGATATATATGACTTATACATGGCCAAATCAGTCTTTTTTCTTAGGCTGGTACCATGCTATAAAAACAAATCCTGAAAAACAGGGCTGTGTGATAGGAAGGTGTGACCACATAATCATGAAAGCTAACCTGGCAGCAGGTTAGCTGGACTGGCAGCATGTGCTCCATGTCCATAATGAACCTGCAGCTGCATGATGAACCTGCAGCTGGTCTGAGGAGCAGCTGAGAAACACCACTGTCTTCATTGTTGTCATCACATCAAACACAGAAGCAGTTTTTGCTTTTCCATTCAGAAACAGCAAATTTTTAGTAAGCATTTGCTATTTCCCAGTATTAAGCTCAGCTAAAATCAAAGTTGTTTCAGACAGGAGTGTTTTAAACATCTTAAATTATTTTATCTGCAGTTATATACCACATAAAAATAGGTTTATCCGTTTTTAATGTGAGACCTTGCAAGTCCTGGTATATTGGTGGAGCCTTTGCACACAATAATTTTCCCTAAAACCTTAATGATTTGTCCTTTCAAATTGAAACCTCTTTAGTGGTTTTCGCCACTTGCTTCTCTGTTCACAGTTTGGTTTATGTTCAAGAACCAGAAAACTTCCTTTTCTGCCCATTTCTGGTCTTCTGAAAATTTTTATGGCAATTCTGAAAGGGATAAAGGTAAAACATGTCCACAGATCTTCCCTCTGTTTTCCTTCATTCTTTAACAAGATATGCCCTTTGATAGGAGAAGATATTATCATCTTCTTGCAAGAAAAAAATCTGTCCTAGATACTGCTTCAGATATCTCCTGATTAACCCATGGACTGATGAGTACAGTGAAATAGCAACCAGAAAAGTAAGATCTTAACCTGAAAAATCTGGTCATTCCTCATTGCTTTCACACTCATGCAATTGGTGAGATTTCTTTGCACAGAACACTGGGATTTAGGTTTGCTATATAAGCTCCATCTATAACATAGGAATGAATAAACCAGTAGTTGTTGAAAAGCTGTGAAATGTCACTTACACGTGTGACACATTTCTTCACATGTTGATTGCACAGCCCTACCTAAGAATAGTATGTCTTTCTCAGTAAAACCACAGAAGGATAAGTACTTACAGTACAATCCAATTTTTTTTATTGTAATCAATGCATTTAATTATTTACAGGGTTTATGCTGAAGCAAATCCTGAAGGGCTCAGAAATCTGTTAAAATGACTGAAAGTAATTGGAGCACACAGAGAATTTCCAATAAGTAGTGTCAACTATATTTAGCTGAACTATGTTGCCTGACTTCTTAAATTTGCTTTGCACCACCCTGAAATTAGAGGGAAGCTTGATGGCCTGAGGACAAGGGAGTCACAGAGCTGTTGTGGTTCTCATTCCTCCACTAGGCTAGTCCTGAAAATCTGATATCCAATGCTAAAGAACAGGAGACTCCCTAAATAATAAATGGTAAATATCTGCCTGCAAAGCTACGTCCTTCTGCCACTGTCATGGCTCAAGGTTTGCATGGCCACATCTTAGAGAGTAAGAATGTACCTCCAGCAGAGCAGATATAAAGACTATATCTAATTCATGGCAGCTTAGATGAATTTCAGTGGGTTGCAATATTTTCTGATGAAGTCAGAATGCCTATCTTTTAATAACTATTTGAGTGTTATTACATCTGATTAATGTTGTTGAGTGTTTTAGTGTTAGACCCACACATTCAAAGTCCAGTGAATTGCAATTCAGAAAGTAATTCTGAAAATTATCCAACGTGTTGTTTGACAGCTGCTGCTGAGAAACTATAAAGCAGTCAATAAATCAACACTGGCCTTTCTAAATCTCATCCTACACAAAAGCAATATTCCATCCACATACAAAAAAGTGAGGTTTGCAAACATGGACTTGAAAGAGTTTATTGTCTTTGGGGAAAGATAGCTATATAGCAAAAGAAATGGGATTCATAACACAAACCAGCTCCATATCAAATGGCTGGGCAGATGGGATGGGAAAAACAATCTTCTCTTTAGCAAAAACACAGAAATATAACTGCCTAACTTTTGCCATTGATATTTGAGACAGTCTTATTATTCTCTTCAATAATTGGACAGGTCTAATTATTCTCTTCAATGTCCCCAAGATAGGATCAAGCAAATTTCAGGTAGAGGGAACCCTGGTTTACATTTCTTAACTGGCACAATCACACTCTGTCACACTTTGGAAAAATTAAAATAATAAATAAAATATAATGAAAAAGTACAGTTTTAAAGTGCAACAGCTGTAATGAGTGTATGGTAGTGTATATGGCAACTATTAATATGCTCTTAAATAGCAGTCAAAATGTTTACTTTCAGCACATTTTGTAACATTCTCTATTAGGTACATGAAAACATCATTGTTTTACAACATGCTTTTCATTGAGGTTAATATTGTCAGTTACCCCGGATTTTTGGCACTCATATAATAATAATGTAAGATTTCAGAAGTTTCAATGCTCTAGCAAAGACTATAATATAACAGACATAATATCTGAAAAGAAATAGATATGCTAGTCTAAACCAAAGGAAAAATAATAATTCAGTCTTGTACAATTCATTTTAAGGCATTAGTGCAGTGAAAAATACAAGAAAGTTGAATTCTTTGCAGTGCTTCAACATGGTGAGAGATTAACTCATACACTGTGACCTATCTTGCATAACTCTTGATTTCACAGGTTCTCTGAGTTAACTGGAGTACATAACATAAAGAAAAGACCAGTGCCCTAGCAATCATTGCACAGCAGTGGTTTTAAGAGAACTTTTTTTTAAAAAAATGGCACTACTCTCTTTCAGCAGTGAGCACACATGAGCTGTTAGCAAACACCTGGATATTAAATGATGGCACTCCCTGGAGAGAGAAGTGACCATCCACACAAGTGTTTTCAGTAAGGAAGCATATGCTTACAGATGGCTGTGCAGAGAGAAAGCAGGCTGTACTCTCAAACAAAAATAAACCTTCAAAACATCCACTAGCCAATCATATAAGAATCAGTGGTTTATTCTAGCAAGGATGCTTGTCTAATTGCATGTGGATTGAACTCTGGTAAATAAAAGTTTTCTCATTTAGATTGCAATTTTATACAATAACAAACCCCTGTGAAGGACCTGTAATGCCTTCTTCTGTCACTGCTTAACTCCTACAAACTTAATGGACAAAAGACATTCTCTGTACTCTCACTTCACTGGCTTAAAGAACAGACAAACAAAAAGTTTACTATATTTGAAAATACAGATGTCAAGAAAATGTCTACATGTTCCAGATTGTTATCATCTCAGGGATGGAGTGAATACTGTTCCTATTTTTAGGCTACATAAGACTAAAAACAAAATCTTAAAGATCTACTGTCCTGTCACAAACACAATCTTATTTTTGCAGATCTCAGCTAATGTCAGCTTATTTCCCCTGTCAGCCTGATCCTGACATTGTGATTTTAGGATCTGGGCAAGGTGTTGATGTCACGCAATGATTCAAACATGATATATGGCTTATGGGACCTGGCAACTGGACCTTGTGCCCCACTTGTGAGTGATGCTCAGTGTCAGTATGTGCAGTAGTGCTTTGCTCACTCTGCTCCTCCATGAAGACAGTGCATCTCACCCCACTGTCCTGAGGGCACAACAAACCTAGAGTGTTTTTTTTGTTTATTGTGAAAATTAACACAAAACACTTTATTATTTAAATGTTCAAATACTCCATTAAATCCATGATAGTATTCACTATTTACTGTTACTATTTACTGTTGTTATTATTGTTCTGGTTGGTGCTGTGGTATTGCTGAGAAATGGAAGGGAGGGATGGGTGGGTGACTAAATCAAGTACATGTAATGAAAATAAAGGCAAAAAAAGTTGTGATTTGCAAATGGTCAGAGTATCTAGTCTCTAGAAAAACTTAAGAATCCTAGACAAAGTTGAACACTTAAATTTACTTTGTATGTGTAACCCGTCACTGGAAGTCCTTTATGGAATATGCTGTTGAACTAACAGTTTAAGCTTCTTAACTTCCATAAATCTGTGATTGCAACAATTTCAAACATCATAGGAAGAAGACACCTCACTGTATTTATTTGCAACCATGTTGTGAGTTCCCCCTCACTAGATGCACCTGGTCTGTAATCCTTGCTCCCTTCTTTTGTGTTCCACTGTATTTTTTTCTACAGTTGAGCCATTGGTTAAGATATCTTCACTTTTTTTTTCCCTCTGTATTTTCTCAGAAAGAAAGACTGTGCATCACCTGTTACACAGGGTTCAACACCCAGGAAGGTAGAAACAAAGCATAGAGGGACAGGTGAAAAAAGGAGCAGAAATACATTTCAATACTGTCTCTCACAACATCCTTCTGGACAAAAGCACTCAGCTGAATAACCATGTTATGCAATGGGAGGGCAACTGGCTCACAGGATGAGTGTAAAGGGTTACAGTGAATGGAGGGACGTAAGGCTGGCAACCTGTCACTAGTGGGGTTCCACAGGGCTCCAGCCACAGGAGACCCTGTGCTCTTTAACATCTTCATTAATGACATGAATGAAAGACTGGAAAGAATACTGTGTTTGCTGACAACAACTGGGAGGAGTTGCTGACTGCCTCGAGGGCAGGGAGGATGTGTGGAGGCATCTTGAGGAACTAGATGTGGACAATGACCAACCTGAAGCATAAGAAGGACAGGTGCCATATTCTGCGCCTGGATGGGGCAGCTCTGGTGGTGGGTATAAACTGGGGAATGAGGGATGGGGAGAAATGCTATGGAAGGGACCAGTAGGTCCTGGTGAGTGGCAAGTTGAACTTGACTCAGCAGTGCCCTGGCAGCCAGGAGGATCACCTGTGTCCTGGGGACATCAGGCACAGCATCAGCCAGGCAAGGGAGGGGATTGTCCTGCTCTGCTCTGCTCTGGGGCAGCCTCACCTCCAGTGCTGGGGACAGCTCTGGGTGCCACAATATAAGAGAGATATTAAGCTGTTAGAGAGTGTCCAAGGAAGATGCACAAAGATGGCAAAGAGCAAGCCATCTATGGATCTGGAGGGAAAACCTTAACAGGTGCTGTTGAAGACACTTGGTCTGTTCAGCCTGGAAAAGAGGAGCCTGAGGGGAGACATGGCTGTGGGCTTCAACATCCTCAAAAGGCGGAGTGTAGTGGCATTTCAGTGGCAGGTACCAATATCTTCACGCTCCTGGCCAGGAATCAGAATTGAGGAGGTGGCATGAAGCTGAGTCGGGAGGTTTAGGTTGAGTATCAGGAAAAGGTTCTTTACCCAGAATGTGGAGCACTGGAAGAAGGTCCCCAGGGAAGCAGTCACCGCACCAGCCCGGCAGAGTTCAAGAAGTCTTTAGACAACAGTCTCAGATACATGGCATGATTCTTTGGGGGTCATTGTCCTATGCAGAGCTGCAAGTTGGACAGGATGAACCTTGTGGGTCCCTTCCAACTCAGCTTATTCTGTGATATTATGATTCTATGATAAGTCAAACTGAAACAGCATTCCTTTCCCTAAGATCAATCAATTGCCACAATTAAGTGTGGCAAAATGTGGCAGAACTAGGGAATGAAGAAGTGGTTTCTTAGGATTTAAGTTTTGTCATATAGTACCATAGGCCTGGCTCTGTTTAATTACATGTTTTCTCATTTTTGGATGTTTGAAAAGTGTCCCAGCTATTTTTTTCTTGGTGTTTTTGTGGCTTTTTAGTCATTAAGGACTTTCAGGCCTCTTTTTTTCTAGCTTTATGGCATTTTGTGGGAGTAACAGACACTGTTTTCCTTGCTGTTTTTTCTGTTAGGCAACTCTGAAGGGCCTCTTTGGTTTGGCAGCTTAGCACTGATTTTGTGGCCTATAAATGATTGCTTGTTTGCTTAGCTCTGACTTCAGTACTTCTCAGGACTTCTTTTCTTGACATGTAGTTCTTGTTTCTCTTTCCCTGGTAGAGGCACTATGGCTGTAACTTCAGAGGTTGTGTGAGCCAGACTGACCTAACCTGCTGTAGGGCGCTGCCCAGGTTCACACGTGTGCCCAGGAAGGGGAACCTAACACTGCTGTGGGAACAAGTGCCTGCCTGCCTGGGATGCCTCACCCTGCAGGCAGCAGGCACTGACTGCTGTGCTGGCAGGAAGCAGACCCTGTCTCAAACAGAGCCCCAGAGTCAGCTGCCTGAAGCCAGAATGATGACTGTGAGAGGTTCCCTCTGGACATGCAGGCTGCCTTCAGTCCTGTTCTGGATCCTGCTCTCATTGCTGTGAGCTGCTTCTCTGCTTCTGGCTTACTGTACAAACCACAGTTCACATCACTTCATTTAAGTAACTTGTTCATTATAATAGAGGAATTTTTGGGGGAGCAGAGACAAATAGTAGTGTTACAAGAATTCCAGTTACCTTAACCATGAGATCATGTCTTTATACCTCATCTTATTCTTTGCATGTCTGGCAATTCCTTTAATAAATGAAACAAAAGCCTTCCAGACAACAGATTTCTTCTGTTATATATTGTTGTACAAAACCAAACATTTTATATTTTAGTTTATTCTCCAAGCATCACATCCCATGCTCTGACTGTTAAAATACTCCAGTAAAGAAAAAAACAGCACATGAACATGCAATTGGGCTACCTCACAGTGACAGCACATAAAGTGGGGTGTGTGTCTATGAAATGAGTTGTACAAATTTCTTTCTTTATTAGATTTTGAGTGCTTGGCACAGTCTCCACGTTTTATCAAAAATGTACTCCCTTTCTTTCTGAGATTAAGCTAACTCCTTCTGGTTTGAAAAATTAATGGGGCTGGGCATTTTAAACTCTAAGAGCAGATCTTAATCATAAACCTAACACAACAAATTTAATATCAGACTTGTCACCCTTTTGTACAAGCTGTAAAAATCTCTAAAAACAAAGATGCACATTTCACAAGGCCTTCACTGCCATTCTGCTGTGTGGGATTTCCTGTTTCAATCACTGGTTTTCAAGAAGGGCTTTTTCCAAGTGCTTAGAATTCATCCATTTCTCTCCTTCCTTTTCTAATCTAATCAATATATATCTGCCTAGAAGATTTTTGTTTCACTTGTTGCCTCAGTAAGAGCCTTCAAAATTTTAAGGGGCAAATGCATTATTTTAGGGGCATGACAACTGATTAATCATTTTGAAAGACAGGACTTGTAAAGTGCTTTTTCATCTTCATGACAGAAACAGGGAGGATGAGTAAGCAGGCAGGAAAAATCTTTCCAGAATCAGTATCATTGCTGTGTAACTAAAATGTCACAATCCTAAGTGTCTGAGAACTATTTCCTTGGAAATATAAAAAAATTGCAATTATTGCTTGGCAGAGAAAATTCTGGCAGCCAGGTCAGGTCAGAAGAAAGCTGCTCAGCCACTGCACTGTCTTCTGAAGGTCTTCAGAGCTGTAAAGAGTCCTCTCCCCCTTACAGCTTCCCGCTCACAGCTAGGTTGCTTCTCTGACCTTGTAATTTTAGTGTTCTGCAGGAAAATTCTGTCTGGATTTGGTGAAAGGGCCCTACTTTCAAAAACAACTGAGATGCTGAAAAACCCAGGGTCCCTGTTGAAATCAGTGTCTGGTGCCAGGTAAGGGTCCAGCACTGAGGGTGTGTGTCAATAGACAGTTGCTCTAAATGAACAACCCTATAATACATAGGTTCTTGTAAGCTCTCCACAAAAATATAACTTTGCCTTATCAGCAAGTGTAGCAATTAGCAGGATATTTTTAGTATAGCTGCCTTTTTCCATATGATCAGCAGGTAGAAGGAGATCTACGGTCAGCACTGTTCAACAGGTGGGTCTTGTAGCTCACCAGCAAGTTCTCCATGGGCCACCTCTGGCCATGACCAGTTTGGCAAAATGTGGTCCCAGATGATCAGGCAAGTGGCAGCTCAAAGGAGGAAGAGAGACAGACTCAAACACAGATCTGGCAGAGCATCAGCTTGGCACAGGTCATCCAGGCTTGAGGATGAGAGCCTTGGTCACTGTCAGATCCCTTGTTTTTCTGCTTGCTACAGATTCCCTCTTTCATGGCATTAAGAAATTAATTAACAGCCTGTCTTCCTGTTCAAAACCCCACTACTCTTACAGGCAGTCATATAAGTTCTCATTAACACAGATGTTTCCTATGTGGATCCCTCTTGATTCTGTGTGTTTCACTGGTATCCAAGCTAATTTTCTCCATCCCAGGCTCCTTTATTTGTTCTTCTCTTGAATGATTTTACATAACATTCCAAATGACATTTTTATTGCAGTATTTTCATGGTCCAGCAAAATTTGCCAAGGGAGGTGTTTTACAAATAATATTATTACTTTGAAGATTTAGTCCTGTGGAATCACAGAACATGTGGTTGTGTTTAAATACATTTGTTTTCACTGTGTGTCCTCTATCATGATTTTGTCTCACTGTGTGATATTGATGCAGTAAGTGGTATTTATCTGTAAGATACTAACAACATGATCTGATTCAAGTGCAACATGTTTCATTGTCTCCCTCTGAGACACGCAGGTGATACTTCAACATAACCTTGTCTGACCTTCCAGGAGAGTCCTCGAAATCTATATAAATCTATACAAATTTATATAACTATATCTCTCCCTCTCCCTCTCTCTTTCTCTCCCCCCCTCCCCCTTCTCCTCCCCCCCTCTCTCTCTATATATATATTTTATAATAAATATATATATATAAATAATGCACAAAAGATGTGATTGGCAATGGCCTACCTGCAGCTAAGAGCCCAGGCCAGACAGCAGCAAGAAGGAGGATATAGAAATGGTCTGATGGAAGCTCAGCTGGGGAATAGTGAGTAACTCGTCTTCAGATTATGATAAGAGAAGACACTTTCTCTGAGAAGATTTCAAAAGCAAAAGGCTGTCTCTTAGATTTATTCCTCTAGAACCAAATTATCCTGTAAAGAAAAATCTAAATGGGATGGTTTAGCATGATCTCTACTGTCCAGTTAAATGTGCTTTGTACTTTCATCTGAAATTTTGGAAATATATTTGAACCAACTAATTAATTTTTTTGGTCAGCTTGTGGTCCACAGACCTACAGGTTTCTGTATTATTTTAAAGGCTCTGGGGAAGCTGGCTAAGAAAGGCACCTGTGAAAGTTGCAAGACTTCATGTGCGGTTCAGTTATCAACAGAACACCAGTGGAAGTTTGATTTTGGCATCACAGGCTTGAAAAGTTCAAACACTCTATGTTGAATGTAATAATAACTCTTTAATTGCTTATGTGCACATCCTCCTAGGGAAATTGTGGTGACCAGAGCAAGAGGAATATTCCATCCAGGAGCTCCAAGATCTTTGTGTAAAGTACTTCTACCGCTATATATTTAAAACTCCATAGCATGCATGGTGTTTTAAATTTGTTCAATGTTAGAAACAACCACACTTACTAGATGTAGGCTTCGAGCCATACAGGACTCTAGATCCACTGAGATGCTTGAAAGAAAAAAGCTGATGCCTGGACATAATTTACAATTCTCTCCTACAGGACATCTAGGTCTCACAAAATGCTTCCCTCTGGTGGATAATTATTTCTACCGTGTTTGGGCAAAGTTTCATCCTGTTCCAATCTTATGAATACTGGAACAATGAACAATTCTTACTAAAATATCTTAAGCTCAGATAAAATTAGTTTTCTCTGAAGTGAAACGTTCAAGGTCACTTTCACTGTCCATTGTATCTAAAGGAAAAGAAATAAATAAGTATGTGTCTGGACTTTAAGGTGGGCATAAATTCAGTCAAAACACAATCAGCTTTCTTTCCCCATCTTTGTGTTTGTCATAGGCAGAAAATTACCTGCTCCCAAAACAGAGATGAACAGTGTCTAAGTCTCATCTGCAAAGGATGCTTACTGTTTCCAGTGGTGTAACTGGAGCAAAAACTCCAGAAAATCCTTCATGTGTATATCCTCACATGGGTCTTCCAGTTTTTCTGAAGCCATTTCCTACATACTATTAGGTTAAAAGAAGATGTCAGAACTCAAGGATCTAGATAAGGCCTAATACTGATTCCCAGCTCCAGCTTACATCTGGATAATTTCTATCTAAACAAGCACTCAGTCTCAGGAGTTGCCTCTTTCCTTTTACACCAAAAACCTGAAGAATGGAGAGACTTATCTGGTGAAAGACCATTAATAAAAAGAAACAAATTTTCTTCTGGTAGATTTTATTCACAGACATTCTGCAGGCATTGATGAAGTCACAGATCTGCTTCCTTGATCTTTGTGAAACACGGCAGTTCTTCATATCCATAATTAACGGATATCTGTGATTATCAGGAAGACACTTTTAAACATTCTCTTCTGAGGAGAAAAAAATGTTTCCCATCTGTCTTCCTTCTGCTTTTCTTGTCTGGTTGATTCTTTTACATCAATCAGCAGCCTTGAAAGGGTAGATATTGTTAACACAAGTATAAACAGTAGAAAGAATAGTAATTTTATTTACTTGATCTGCTCTTTCTTCAAGCTCAGAACCTTGCAATCTCTCATAGGTAGACTGCACATGAGAAAATCAGTAATATGACAATGTTCCACTATCATTGCTCAAACTTCTATCTGTCCTCCTTCATTTCCATGACTTTGCAGTCTGCCAGTAGGTCTCAGAGTCCATAAATGTGCTCAGATCCTCCCATAAACTGCAAAAAGTGCTTTTTGTGACATGTTGGTTTCACAAGAAGGGACACCTGAAATTTCTGCCCAGGTCTTCTTCTCCATGACTCCTCCAAGGTTTATGTGAAAAACATCCTTGACCCAACAGTGACTGGAACCCTCCTCTTGAGGATGATTGTCTCAGAGGATGATTGTGGGTGTTCTGGGCCGTGTCATTCTGAGCCTCTCTTCCACTACCTATTCCACTGTGAATGAAAGGCAGGGATGCATCAGTGTCTTGGAGAAACTTCTTCCCTTGAGCCTGGACATGTTATACTTGTCAGAGAAAGAGCTTTGGGCATTCTCATTGCTTAACCACACTTGACAACTAAATACCACACAACTGCTCACTCATTTCTCCCTCACCCCTATTCCCTCCTTGGTGGGGAGGAGAATCTGAATGAAGAGGTAAATGGATGTCATGGTTTCAGCCATGGTAGAGTTAATTCCTTCTCAGTGGCTCTGACAGTGTTGTGTTTTGGATTCCCAATGAGAATGGTGTTGATAACACACTGATGTTTTGGACTGTTGCTAAGTTGTGCTTATCCTAAGTCAAGGACTTTTTTCCCTTTGTCCCTTGGTCTGCCAGTGAGGAGATAACTAAATAAACTGGGAGGAAAGCTGGGACAGGTAACCCAAACTGCCCGAAGGGGTACTCCACATCACAGAACCTCATGCCCAGTGCATAAACTGGGGGGAGTTACTCAGAAAGGGGGACAGACTGGGGTAAGTGGGGTCTGGCATCAATCATTAAGTGGTAAACAATTGTATTGTACACTACTTCTTTTTCTCTTTTTATTATCATTATTATTATAATTTTCCATCATTACTGTATTTTACTTTATCTTCAATTATTGAACTGTTCTCACCTTTACCTACAAATTTTACTTTGATTCTTCTCCCCATTTCACAGGGGCAGGGGGTAGAGAAGGGGGCTGAGCGAATGGCTGTGAAGCACTGACTTTTCAGCTGGACTTAAGCCCTGACAGCCACATGGGGTGAGATCAGAACAGAATTACAATCGAAACAAAATTGTAACTATACAATAACAACATAGTAGCAGTAGCAGTAGCAGTAGCAGTAGCAGTAACAGTAGCAGTAGTAGTAGTAGTAGTAGTAGTAGTAGTAGTAGTAGTAGTAGTAGTAGTAGTAATGAAAAGGAGAAGGAGAAAGGGAATCTAAGATAAACAAGTAATGCACAATACAACTGCTCACCACCCACTAATAGATATCCAGTCTGTCCCTGAGCAGAGATAGGCCCCTTTTCCAGGGACTAGATGCCGTTTAGGTACTGCACATTGTTCTGTGGTATGGAATATGCCTTTCTCCCGATGGTGTCATCTGTTCTGGTCATGCTCCCACCCAGCTTCCTGTGCATCTCTTCACTTGCAGGGGACTTGAAAAGTCCTTAGGGTAAACATGACTCTACAACAACAACAAAAACGTCAGTGTGCTACTGAAATTATTCTCATAGTAAGTTCAAGTACAGCACTACACCAGCTACTAAGAAGAGAATGAAGTCTATCTTGGCTGAAACTAGGACAGGCACAGGTTCTGTCTGACATGCAGTCCAATCAACAAAAAGTCAACTTTAGCAGGTAAGAAGAGCCTTTAGAGAAGGCAGATACATCAGACATTTCTATCACATTTTTGCTGGATGAAGCAACTGAAGCAGTAGTGGTTTATTTTTTTTTCCTTGAGCCAAATAAAAAACTATGGAAGGACATACCATCTTAAAGCAGCTACTTTCACTGCAAAGTAAACAATTCCTATTAAATTTAAATGAGTCTGATATAAACCTCTGCTCAGTCAAACCAAGAATATCCAGTCTAGTAAGTTGTATTTAATTATATTATACCCTTAGATTTTTCCACTGTAGTTCTCATCTCAGTTTCCTTAGCTTTTCAAACTGTCAGTGAAATTTTTGCAACACACTGTATTCAGGGAAGAACTTCCACTGGGGAAACTATTTAAATAATTTTGTTATGTCTTTCCATCTGTTGGTCCAAGTGTACACACAGTTTCTACTAAATGTGAAGTAAACAAACTGCTGCATCTGTCCAAGGTTATTTTGCAAACTTAACCACGTCAGCACAGGCCTCTGAAGTACTTGGATGAAATAAGCTGTTTAAGTATGAATTTTTATATTATCAGCGTTATTGAGATGTTCCAAAACAATCTGGTTTATACAGAGAATAAAATGTGCCAGAGTGGGAGTTAAAAAACATGAGAGCCAAGTGAGCTGAGAGTCATACTGACCTGCAACCTCCTAGCCTCTAATAGCCTGCACTTTAGGAAGTTACTGCAGGGACAAATCCATGGGTTGTCCTGTCACAAACCAAGCACAAATTTACTTCTTTGTTTTTCAACCCATTTACACTTAGAGGCTCTGAGGGCTTCTGAGTTAAAAAGTTCCACATCTGCACAGTGGAAAGAAGACTTCTGTGTGCTTCAGGCACTCTTATTATTTTGTTGCCTTTAGCTCCAGAACAGCTTCCTATTTTCCCCTCCTTGCTGCCTGTGGTTTACAGGTGTCACTGACTGCCTCTTTAGACTATTTCTTTTCTGGCAGATATTTTGTTCATTGCTCTGCTCTTCTTTTGTTTTCCCCCATGAAATTAGGTATTGCCAGGACTTCTGGCAATACCACAGCAGATGCTACACCATGATGAGTGCAAAACAGTTAATTTCTTAATTAACTTAATTCTTTTTAATTTCTGAATAAAACACCCTGTGATGTGCTCATCCTTTGGCTAGTGTAGAACACTGATTAGACAACTTCGGAGCCTCCCCACTCCCTTCCACTGCCATATTCCCTCTCCCTCTTTGTGACCAGCTTAAGATAACTTCTTGAAAGACTTTTTGCTTTTTTGCTGAGGCCTGTTTTATACACCCCTATGCCCCTGTTAGAGACTCATCTGTGCCATCTGGTACTTGGTCCTCCAGGGACTCCTGTAGACTTGTGAGGCACCATGATCTTTCTCACACATTTAACAGAGTGCATTCTTCCGCCTTAATTACCATGACATCTGGAGGATAAATAAATGTTTTCATATGAAAAAAATATATTCCTGAGAATCCATGACCACACAGCTAGCATCTGGGGAAATTACTCTCTTTGGGACAGCCTCTTGGGAATACGGTTTGCATCTGCATGTGAATGTAAATTGTCTTTCTGGAAGAATCCATGGTTTTTGGGCAGGTCTGCAGGGAACTGCAGGGAGCCAGCTGGTCTGCCCAGGTCCTGAGCTACCTGATGAGAGTCCCATACTTGGTTTGGCTTTCTGTGCCATCATCAAGCAGTCTCCTGCCTTTGTGGTTTCCAGGCCAGCCATGTGGGTGTATGTTGGAATTGCAACTCCCAGAAATAGTGACCCTTGACTTCAGAGACCAAATAAAAGCCTGTTAGATGGGCTGGGGGTGAAGGGCCATGAGATTCTGGATAAAGCATGGAGCTGCCTGGGTGCTGGTCCACTTTGCTCCCTGCAGGCAGGTGAAGCTGAGCCAAACAGAATACCTGTGCTTGCTCCTCCACATGCCAGCTCTTTACAAGACCTCTCTGTGCTTGCAGAGGTCTTTCTGAGCAATGGATTTTCTAGAATGAAGATGATGATGAAGAAGATCTCCAGGTACAGCTCTCCAGTCCAGCACAAAGCTGCATGTAATGGTCCAAGCCATTTCTGCAGTGAAAGGCATTCATGGTGCCATGTTTTGTCTTCACCTTCCAAAAAGTAAGGTGTCCTGATGGGTAGGAAGTATACAGTCCAGACCTGAAGATATGAGTCTGATGTGAGCAACCCATGGCAACAGATGAGCGTTGAGAGCTGTTCATTGACTGCATGGCTGGGGCTGAGTCTGATGTATCCTGAGAGCCAAGCTGACTCGCAAGAAAACACTGGAAACCAGGGGGAAGGGCCACCCCCGATGCTGCAAGCAGAGATTCTGGCACTGGGTTAGCTGGGTCTGAATTTCAATCTGGTCCGGGGCTGCAGCCACTGCCCCCGGGGCTTTGGCCTCTGGGCAGTGTGTAGACGCTCGCTGTGTGGACAAGGACCTCCCCCTTCTTTCCTTGGGGCTTCCTCTGCTGTCGGGGGTCCCTCTGGCCACTGCTCCCCTGCAGTGCCGGTCTGAAGGGGCCAGGGGGAAAAATGATGGTGGAGGGGCCGGGGGGGTGGGGGGGGGGTGGGGGGGGGAATGCGCAGAGAGAGGCTGGCAGATCTGACTCCCGTGCCTGACAGATTGCAAAGGCGATGGCAGTCCCGGGAGAGCACATGGGGACAGCGAGGGTCGCCGGGACCTTGCCGCGCTGCGGTCTAGCCCTTAAAAAACAAAAAAACACCAGGAAAAGAAACATGACAACCATACGAAACCGAGAAATAACAAGCAAACAAACAAACAAACGAACAAACACACACAAAGGAAGCCACCTAAAAAGTGAAACGAAACCTCCTCTCCCCCGTGCCTCCGGAGGACGGTGGAGAGATGGGCGCTGGGTCCCGGCGGGCTGAGCATCCCGCGGGTGCAAAATTAAGTCCCCGAGTGGCGCTCCCGGCCCGAGACTGCGGAGCCCGGATGGCGGAGGGAGGGAGGGCGACTAATCCCCCTTTAAAAAACCGGATTTGTCAGCGCCTGTCCCTCCGGTGCAGCGGAGGTAGATCGGGGCGGCGGCGGCGGCCCCTCCCCGGTGACGGCCGGCCCAAGCTCCGCAGTCCCGCCGGGCAAAGGCGGCGGCGAGCGAAACCGGGGCTGGGTTTGTGTTCTCCCAACAAAAACGAGAAGCAAACGTCGGCGGCTGTCGGAGGGAACATTTTTTTTGTCGCTGCGGACAAAACGCCAATAAACGCTGTAGCCCGAACTTATCACGAAGTGATCTTCGTGACCGAACGTTTCTCACTGTGTGTTCGGTTTGTTTTTCCAGGACCTAAGCAATTTTTAATGTACTATACACTTCCCGCTTAATCCCCCTCCTTTATTATATAATTACGGTTTCAAAGTGATTATGTAATTAAAATCATGTTTCACTGCAGCGTACTTCAAAAGGAAGGCAAACTTCCCTAGCATTATTTGCCGGTGATGTCATAATTTCCCTGTGATATTTAAAATAAACACATTAGTCCAAGAATTCTAAACATGTCTGAAAGTATATAATGGAATTGATTGGCATAAAGCAACGGTGAAACCTATCACTAGTTTAATATATTTCTATGCTCCCATGCAGTGTAAATTATAGGATAATGGGGTGCAGGCGATGGTAAGCTCTGTTTATATAATCCATTTCTTCACACAAGTTCCCATTGCTTTTCCTTCCCTTTGCTGTATGTGGTGGTTCTCTGATCCTACTGACCTCAGCCATGTGTTTTCACTTTTTCTTCTGATCTCAATTCCATGACCAGCGGGGAATAAAATACAAATTGAATAGTAACCATTCACAGGCCACTCTTTTCAAACTGTTGTTAAGCCTTCTTTGTCTTGTCTAGCAATTGATAGATAAATGTGTCGTATTTTACCCAAGTCTTTCTTCTCTCCTTGTAAAGCTTTGTTGCCCCAAGTTCCTTAGTCCATCTTTCTCTTTTTCTTTCTAAAGAAAATCATTTCATCGGGGCTTGTCACCGAAAGGGACCATTCCCTTCATTGGCAGTACAACGGGTGATGGTTAAGCAGCGGAATTGGACAAAAATATCAGAAGGGGAAAATAAAGGAATTCCCCCAACATTTGGTCGGATCTATTCCCAGCACGACTGGAGGTTAATTTTAAATTTGACTTGTTTCTTCTGTACATGGTAAATAAAGTGCTTCCTGGGCTGCACGAAGTTCCTTTCTGAAAAGGAGTAAGTTAAGTACTCAAAAGGGAAGAAAATAATAATAAAAAAAAGCCCTCATCTTTTCCCTCTGCATGTCTCTTTCATTTCAAACCTGCTTTCTGCGCTCTCAGGCAGGGCTGACGCTGTTTATTCAGCTTTTCTTGACAATGAAAAGCAACTAAGAGAAGTTTAAACGATCTCCTGTTATTTCGGGGCTTGTTTTTCCAGCGGTCTTCTCCCGAGCTGCTTCTTTGGGGATATAATGCAAAAGAAAATAATTTGGAAACCCTTAGAGAAAAACATGTCATCAATCCCATGCTCTTTATTTGATAAAAAAACAATTGTTGTGAAGGTTTCTTCCGTGATCATCTAAACTGCAGAACAGCGATGGTAATAATTATTACAAAACTGGCAACATGCTGAAGGCAATCTGAGATAATTCAGCATATATATTTTAAATAGCTTGGTTTAAATGTCCCTTTTTTTCTTTTAAAGGCTTACTCCACCTCTATTGCGACCCGGGGTTTAGCTATTAACAACTGTTTTAAAAGCGGTGGTTGAGAAGAGGGATCTTTTGTTGTGCCCCTTTTTGAAGAACTCCTGCTCATAAGCAAACATTTTGAAGAGTGCATCGGTCTCTAATCAAAATAATCCAGATTCTTGTGTGAAAGGTAAATATTTTGCAACCACATTACTGGAGCTGAAATAACTAAACAAGTCAGACACCGAAATTAGCAACGTGGTGAAGTGTGGGCAGTGAGAGAGCAGCAAGACAGAGAAGAGGTCCTCTTAACCTGCCAAAAGCTGTCGAGTTTCTTCAGCAGAAACACTGCAGTGAGGTTTCGAAGGAAATGCAGTTTAGCAGAAAAATAATTTTCGAAATTTTTCTGAAGACAACGACCATCTGAAGTGAAGCTGCGTACCTGTAAAACGAGCCCCTGTGTATCACATGCTTCATATTAAATTTCATGCAGTTTTCCCTCGCTGTTTTTTTCCAGCTAAAGGGTTCTTATAAACTTTCCTTCGTTTATTTAAGTCTGGTTTTCATTGCTGCAGTTTTGCATGGTTTGCCTTTGTTTAGTTTATTAACCCACAGGGTTACTTTAACTAAATATTTGGGCTGAATACTTTGGGGTTGGATTTCAACGTTTTCTAACAAAATTACTGAGTTTTTTGAAGCCACACAGAGAACTCTGTGTTGACTTTATTAGTCAATTTAACAGGCTATAAGGAAAATAAAAATAAGAAACATACTAGTGTATCCCCTCCAGTGGGGATTGGGATTGAAACTGGTCTCTTATTTAGTTTTTCAGATGCCATCAAGGCTGCGTGAACTTTACTAACGTTTTAACAGAATTGTCAAATGTACAGCACCTCTGCTCTGCCGAAGCCTCGCGAGGTGCCCGGTGTCGATCATGGAGGTATTTTTTAAGCCCCCCACGAAGGAGGGGAAAAAAAAACCGCACAAAACCCAGCAAAAATAAAAGTACCTCTCTTTGTGCTTGCTGCCTCCAAGCCCCGGCCGAAGGGGAGGCACGGCCAGGGCGGCTCGCCCGGCCCCGGAGGGAGCCCGGGGGGACCGGCACTGCCCTGCTGGAGCACCGAGAGGGGTCCGAGGGCTCCCGACTGGGGCTGAGCCCGGCCCCGTGTGCCGCCTGGGGAACATTCCCCACCCCACATCCTGGCAGACTCTCCCGCAGCCTTCCGCTGGGGTTTGCATGCTTACTTCGGGTGCTTCTTGCTTAGTTTAGTTTAGTTTAGTTATTTTTGTTTTGTTCTGTTTTTAAAAGCATTTTCCCTGATGCCTGACTGGGACAGAAAGTAACGAGTTAGGCTGGGAGATACTGGCACTTGGAGTATCAGACCGAGCTGCAGGCAGTCGTGTGCTGGGGACAAGAAGCTCTTTTACAGGAAGAAACCAAAATTTCCCTGGCATGGAGATGGTCACTTGCCTGGGTTGTAGGACCCCTCGAGCAAAAGCAGGGTGGCACCAAGCTGGCCAGCTGTTCAGTGCAATGCACTGTCAGAAGGAAGCCAGGGGACTCCTACAAGATACTGCTTTGGATACCAACCACCGGTCCCAACAGGAGCTCTTCCAGCCTGTGGATTTTCTTCAGGTCACACATCTCTTCCAGCAAGTAACTGTCCAGTGCTGCCCTGTGCACATCATAGGGTGTTCTACAGATGGGCCCAGTCCTTGAACAGTGCACTTTTATGCTTTAAAGGCTAGTAACATCTCCTGGGGAGAATTCCCTGCATGGGGAGGGAGGTAAGGAGCTTATAGCTCCCTTTTCCAATGGGGATTTGCAGAGGTAGATAATCTTAAACCTCAAGAAAGACAAAGGAAGGGTAGCAAGGGTAGCAGAGTGTGGAGATGGTACTACAGCAATGGGACATGGAGACCAGCATGTTGATGTCTGCTTTCTTAGAAAAACAAGAGCCAACAGAAAGATGCAGAGGGAAGACGAAGGGGCCAAATCAGGACAGAGCCTTGCAGGGCATCTTTGAAGGAATAGAGACAAAAGCTGTCTTTGTGACCATTGCATAAAAAGACATTGAAGCTTCCAAAATGCAGAGCACCATAAAAAAAAATGAGAGCTATGCCCATGTGGGTGAAAGAGAAAACCCCTGTGTAAAATCTGGGTGGACAAAATCAGGAAGTCAAAACCTGCAGAAAAGCCTGAGCAGAGCTACAGACAGTTTACAGGCCTGCAAGAGGTCCAGCAGCTCCATGGTCAAATATTGGAGGGACAGTCCCACATTTTAGAAAAAGCAGCTGTGTGGTCTTAGTACCCACTAATTACTCTAATGACTTTGAATCTCAGACCTAGATTTTAGAGGATTATGTTAACCCCAAGATCGATGCATTAGTGCATCTAGCAGGGAGATGTGCCTTCACTTGTTTTAGGAAGTTCTCAACAAGACCTTGGAGTGAAAATGCAGAACTCTTGAAATACCTCTCAATCATAAATCAGTCTATCCACAATGACCAGAGATAACCCAGCAACAAATGTATGTAATGTCTGTCAATGGGATTAATTCAGTGTAAAAATTAAGCTGTCACTTCTGATAGAGAAGCTTACTGCCAACGCCCAATAGTGAAGTGTCCACTGCTATCTGGATAACAAAATGTGAACATGTAAGTCCTTCAAACATGTCCCATTCTATACCATTAATGTAACATTGATATGCTTTTTTTGATCCCAACATAAGAGAGTAAAAGAACAAGTACTACCTTCAAATACTATAATATATTTTTGTTTTTCTTACTTGCCATTGCATCTTGCAAAATACTTTGTGGTCTCTTGAACAGAAAAGGGTAGCACAGAAGGTCTGTGTGAGGGTCAGGCTTAGGCTTTAGAAGAAATAAAAGCTTATTAACTTATTACCTTAGCTAATAGCGAAGAAATAGGACAATTTCTAGAAAAGGCTAATAAATGTTTGCTCTATTAAGTATTGAATTTGTCTCTCTCATAAGGTATCTTGCAGTACTATTATTCCAAAAAATTAAGATTACTTTATTAAAACCAGATTTTCTAGAGCTCAGAATTTTCAGCAGCAGTCTTTTATTTCAGTATGTAATATGTTATAATGCAGAAATATAAATAACATGACGTGTACCTCAAATATCTGATTGTTAGGTGAAAACCATGAGTAAATCTCACTGCTGAATGTCACTGCCCTTGTCTGTATATAATGTATGTGTTTGTAGAGTTAGAATACATATTAGTTTTGGTAATAAGTTGACAATATGGGAATAAGGGGTGGAATGTCCTGGGGTGCTTGTTTCCCCAGTTGCCTGGTTTATGTTACATATTAAGTTCTGCACCTTTAACACTGGCTCTGAGAGTGAAGGGGGGAAGAAGAAGCCGCAGTTTGTGTTGAGGACAACATCACTCCCCCACATGCTGCTCCTGGACTGTGGTGTCTGCAGCATGGACAGACAGCAGGACAGAGCTCTCCTTTGCTGTTAGTTAGGTTTTAGCTAGCTGAGGCAGAGGAGTTCCCTGGACTTTTTTTTCCTTTATTCCTTGGATCTGTTCAAGCCTGCTCTGGACTGAAAACCCAGCTAAACCCCAGGAGCTCACACCTGTGGCCCACCGGGGCCTGGGCCTCAGCACTTTCCAGAACCAAAGGGACTGATAAGAGACTGAGTGAGCTGAGCTACACCACATGAAAAGGACTGTTCTTCCTTGATTTGCCATCTCATCGAGCAATGAGAGGTTTTATTGTATAATGTTATTCAATTTCTGTTAAATAAACTGTTTTTTTTCCCACTTTTCTCCAAGGATATATTTTTTTCCTGAACCAGTTAGAAGAAGTGCCACTTGAATATACTTTTCTGGGAAGACTCCCATTTAGAGGTTCTTTCCCAGATTTGCCCTAAACCAGGACAAATTGTTAGCTTTTTGGAGAAGTTCTGTGTTTTCCTTCACTCAAAAGAGTCAAAACTGAATAATGATTGGTCATATCTCAGTCTGAAATGTGCTGAAATGTGGCAGCAGTAAGTAGAGAGAAGAGTGTATGAGCTAGAGAAACCCGGACCAAATGGGGAAAAGAGAATGAATTGGGAGAGGAAGAGGTTAAAAGATGAAACACAGTAAAAAAGTCATGATGAAAAAGACACCAAAGACAAAAGTTGTCTGCAGTAGCTGTGCAGCTTGATAATCACTTCCATCACTTTTATTTCCCATTGGATATGAGCAGAGAAAAGCATTACTAAATCTTCACCCAGACTTGACTCTAACAAAATCTTTAGATTTTCATCTTGTTAAGTATATGATACTATGAAACTCTTAGTCCCAGTTCTCAGCTGCAGTTCCCTGCTTTGCAGGGTTCTGAAAGACATACTTTTAGGTCTGATTTTGTTGAATACCTTAAATCCAGCTGCAGCCAACTTTAATTAACCAAGGAAGAAAGGGTGAACCAGTTATTAGCTGGGAGATCTCCCTGCCTGTCATGTTGGAAATCACCTTCAGTGGCTATAGGATGAGAATGAAAAAATAAAAAAGAGCTTAGCACTTATTGTATATAGAACTGAAGATATGTCTTCATGATACTGTGTATTAATTTTTCCTTCTGATTTGAAAGATGGCCATTCACATCCCTTGGCACTGGAAGCAACATTTAAAAAAAAATCCTAATGAGAAAAACCACCCCACAGCAGAACAAAACCCACACACAATAATAATAAATTCCATAATTACATAATTATCCAGTAATTTGAAGCAGTGATATACAGCCCACAAAATAAAAATCATTCCCACACCCCCAGTTTTATGTCTGTGTGGGTTAAATGTGCATATGGAGGGGTGATAGATAGACATTGTGTATATCCAACATGACAGAGCACTTATTCTTAGACACAGAATAGAGTAAGATATCAGATTTTAATGCCACTAGTATTTTTCTACAGAAAATTGTGGAGATGAGAACTCAGGCCTATCATAATTAAAGATGAGGAGTGGTACAGTTTCATCAGTGCATTTTTTTCCAATGAATATTTTAGGGTGTTGAGAACCTGTAAGACAAATGCTTAATTATTTGTTGTGTAGAATTTTGGTCTAAATAATGAGAAAAATAGAATAAATGGCAACAATATTGATGTGATGCAGTTTAAAAGGTATATGGGATTGACTGTCAGATGATATGTGTGTGGTGACTCACATGGTGGCTATTTCAAAACAAGACAGACGTTTCATATGTGTGCCATGTCATCATTGATACTTACCATATTTTATGTGCTAGTGGTCTTGATCCTTTTTAGAGGTTTCTATTGTTGTGGGCACTTGAGGATGTGGAGTAATAGACAATCTCTACAATTTAAATAGAGAAGCCAGATGTTGAGTCAGATGGGACATCAGGACACAGAGGTAAACAGACCTCCCCAAGAGTAGGCAGCAGCTCAGTGCTGCTTTCCAGTATGGGTATTTCTTTATTTGTAAAGAAAAGGCACTGTAAAGGCAATTTTTTTTTGTTTGTGAAAGCTAAAATGAACTGTTTTTGTAGTACAACACAAGAGGAAGCAATGCACTATTTCTGAAACTGGCTTAGTGGGCTCAGGAGAAGAGGTATAGAGGTGTAGTGGACTAGACAGATGCAAATGCTGTCTGCTGTGAGTGCATGCCAATGTATTCAGCACTACAGCTCATGGCTGTGACACCAGCATAGCCACCTTTATGCAAAATATTTATGTGTACTGCCACTGTATTTTCTTGTAAGATGGAGGGTTCATGTATTTGTGTAAACATGTATATGCACATAAGTACTCAAGTGTTATTACAATCATCAGGGAAAGTGTGTATTGTTGCAATTCACCTAAGCTTCTCTGGGTTGTAACACTCAGACATTTGAGAGAAACAGAATTAAAAGATGAAATTGTTTCTAGGTATGTTTCATTGACTGGGTAGGAAATGAATGTCTTGTGATAAAGACTATGATGACACCATGATTGCAGGTATTAGGGTTATCTAGAGATAGATATAGAGAATATTTAATTTTTGTATGTTTTAGACATACTTAATAAGAAACTGCTGTGTCAGAAATCATGAGATAAGAAATACTCTGGACAGATTTGTTATAGAAATAACAGTTTTCTGTGAAAAGGTTATATTGACTGTCTTGTACAAAATCAGAGATAGCTGTCTGCTCCTGTAGTACAGCATAGGTGCCCTGTTCACTTGAAAAAAAACCAAAACAAGTCACCAAACTTTTAGGAAAGGACTGTCAGTACAGATACGTATTTAAGTGGTGCAGAAGTCTGGCAAAGTAGTTTAAACTACTGGTTACAGATTTTTATCTGCTCCGTTCTAAAAATTGTGCTCATTTGAATCAGTAATTTGTGGTATATATTGCTGTTATTTTCTTATTTGTGCTACTAGAAGTCTGCAAAAATCTTTACAAAGAAAGGTCTTCATTTGGGAGAAAAAATATCTAATGATTTTCAAGATATATTTCTTTCATGTCAGTGTTATGATGTGAATGACAGGCCTAGCATTGCTCTGTTATATCTAAGTGAAGTGTAGTCACTTCATAGTGTAATAACATATTTGAGAGTACAGTGCAGTTGAAAACTTTTGAGGATATATGAAATAGTACTCCTAACCTATTAAATCTGAAACATAAGGAAAGACACAGTGAAAGTTCGTCTTTGTCAGCTCATGCCCATCTGCACAGTGCTATCCAGTCTATCTTGGTTTTTAACTTTATGAACACAGACAAGGTTAGATACCTCCAAGTTTTCTGAGCTCAGATACTAACAAAAGACAACATTATCCTCCTGTTCTTGCAGGACTTGGTGCTGAAAACCATCACCATCCTGACTGACAGAACAATTAGTGTTGTCAGCAGAGAAAATAGTCAGCGAACCAACTGAAGGCCAATGTGTTTATTTTCCCACTCAGAGATGTAGTCTTCCCAGGTGGAGACTCTGAAAACATTCCTGCTAAAGCTGACATGGTTTTTACTTCAGTGAGGGATTGGTCTACCCTGAACAGGAAATTAATCCAAACATTTAAGAGAAAGCAATACAAGCTGCATTGAGTGCAGGAGACATACAGCTATGCCACTGTCTCCACACAGAGAAAAACACCTCATTTTGAGAATATTAATTTTTTCTGGTTGGTTGTTTTCCAAGCTGACCACATATAAATGATGAAAGAGGATAGTGGCTCCAAGGTTAAAAAAACTGTATAAGGCAGCATTAGGTAATAGCCTATCAGAGAAGACTCGTGATTGGCATCACACGAGCCTTAAATTAAGTTACAAAATGAACTCAGAGTTATTACACTATCTAAAAATAGTCCCTTTTTTTCCTTCAGTTTTCAAGTGTCTCTTTGTATAAACAGCATACTACAATTAATAGCACTGTGTCTCCTATCTGTTTATGAAATGTACCTTTTCTATTGAAAGCTGATGTGCAAATTTTCTTAAAATCAGTTCCGCTGACAAACCAGTTCTCTTTCTGCCACCAAACAGACTATTTCTTAAGACATTTTTATTAGGTTATATCACAGATTATATCAGAGAAGCAGCACAGGACACAACAAAAAGAAGTTTCAGCCTTCTTTTTTTATGCCTTCATTGTGATACTGCAGTAGAAGTGAATGTTCTGTGGTGTAGTGGTTTTTATTTTATCAAACACTAGAAGTTCCTCCTGTTGACATATGTATCAGCAAGGATGCAGTACTTTTCCCTAGTGAATTCTGGATAAAAGTAATAGCTACATGGAGATAGAAAGGCAACCATGTCTAAAAATGTAAACTATTATCCTGCAAAACACAATGATTTTTGCAAAAACTTGTATTGATCATTTTTCAAGACAGGCCCATACAACAATGAGGAAGGGGGATATACAGAAAAGAGAAGGGTTTCCACAAGCACAGCCCTTACCAGAGCCTATTTTTGGTGGAAATCCTGGACTCTTAGTGGAACTCCTAAGTAGTCAGCCATCCTCCATAAGCACATGAAGAAATACACAACCTTAGCTGGAGGAATTTTTTCTGCAAAGCAGTACAGTACAAGTACAGGAGATGAAAAGGCAGATGAAGATGTCACCACAAGCAGCTGGTGCAACCCAATACACACAGCATGCCACCAAAGCCCCTTCTTCCTTCCCCTTCTGTATCAACTTCAGTGGAAAAACTTTCTTCATTTCATGGATAAATCTGCTCTGGAGGTTTATGAAATGTGTTGTTATTAAACAAGACAGTTTTTTTTTCTTCTCTCTTGTGACAGTTATCATGTATTTTGTGTCACAGCCATGTTTCAAGAGTGTAAAAAAAACTGATTAAAAAAACAAACATTGAATGAGGCAATGCTCATGCTCTGAGACAGATGTGGAACAACCAGAGCAGGTTAAGGAGAACACTTGTAACAGAAACAAAATAGAGTTGATTGTCTTTTTATTCCCTGAAAGCAAGACAGCAGTCTCTTGCTGTTAGACTGGAGCTGCATGCTGTCTGCCCTGGCACAGTGCTGCTGAGACTTAGAGCCAAGGAGAGCAGGATACTGGAAGAAGGGAAGGTGCCCAATAAGGGATGTTGAGCTTTATGTCGCTTTTTCGCTTTGCTGTGTGAACAAAACCAGAAAGGGAGCTTCAGCAAACTGCAGAAATCACCAGTGCTTGTGGTGTTACCCCATCGTGTTTTGCTCTGCAAGCAATAAAAATCCCTTCATTTCACATATTGCCTTCTACAGCTTGCCCACATCTTCAACCCCTAGTCTCAGCACTGCTGGCTGTTTTACCCTGCACTATACACCCTCAGGCCTTTATCCTCCTAGAGATGCTAATGAGAACTAGTCAGCTGAATGAAGGAAAAATGCAGTTACCCCAAAAAAACCAAACCAAACCAAACCAAACCAAACCAAACCAAACCAAAACAAACCAAACCAAACCAAAACAAACCAAACCAAACCAAACCAAAACAAAACAAAACAAAAGAAACTGCCAAAAAACCAAAACCCCAAAACATCCACCCCCTCTCCTATTTACAAGAACTATCTAAAAATCTATAAAGAGATGTGTGCAAACATGCAGAGGTTTAAATGAAAGAGCCTGAGTTTAAAGGCTGAGAGCACTGTGGATTCCAGAAGGACCTCTATGCCATGCTGTAAAGCTCTTCATGCACTCCAACACTGGCATGTCAAAGGCATTAACAGGGGAGAGGGGTTTTTTTAGGATTAATGAAAAGAGCATGTGAATTACTTTTTAAAAATTTTTAGTGTGTTTCAATGCATAAATTTCAGTGATGTGGACATGCAGGTACAGTTCACCACTGCTTCTCTTCTACCCCTAGGTGCAAGGTTTCATCAGCATCAAGAACATTTGCTGTGCTTGTTTGCTCTCTGCTGTCTATGACTTTGAGCACTTACTGTATCTCCCCTGTTGTTGTCCCTGCCCCTTGTTCCCATCCTTCAGAATTCACCAGCATATGTTCATCCTCCTCTGTACTCCACAGTGTGGCTACATCCTTGGGTGGTCCAACTTCCCTCAGAGAAACCAAAATCCCTTAAAAAAGAAAATGGAAGCTGCAGGATGGCAGATAAAGCATCTTTCTTCCTCTTGCTTAAAAGTACAGCAGCACCAGCCTATTTTAATTTCTTTAAACAATCTGCGGATGGTGATGCCTCTTCTAGCAACTGTGTCTTTCTCTCTGGTCTCTTCTCTGATGCTGGTCTGGGTACTCATTCCTGAAAGGTAGAGACCTGCACTATGACAGGAGCAGTGAGTAAAACAGCAGGAGAACAGTCTGTGCTGGTGGTGCCATTCCTGGGGACAGCAGGCATTTAAATGAGGGGAGAGGTGGGGAAAGGGATATGTGCAAGTCAACGGGAAAAGAACCCACAGCCAGGAAAATAATGGAGCTGGACAATGAATGATCCATCTTGCATGGGACCATTCCTGCGGTGAGCAGTTCAGTTGCATTGGATGATATGACCTCATGTCATGCCTCTCTGGATTGCAGAATTGTTGTCTTCATCCAAGCCCAGGGAAACTCAGTAAGGTACATTTACATAAGACTTTAACTCCAGGACCCGAGCAAAAATCTGTGCTGGGTTAATTAAGAACCTGCTATCCAGGTGAAGTAATTTGCTGGCCTAAGAGCTGGGGGATGCTGCTCCACTATTGTGAATTAAAATTCAGTTTTGTAATCTGAGGCTTAATGCATTACTAGTAACATAAACCCTTGCTGTACAGATAGCATCATCCTGGGAAATTATGCATCTGGATCTATGGCTGTGTCTGCATTTGCTCTCAGGACTGCTGCTATGTGGCCTGAGAGTGGCAAGACTAGGGAATCAGCATAAGGGAATGGAAGGAAAAGTAATCCCAGGCGTACAACCATGGTAGAAACAGAGTATTTCTCTACCTCAGGTCCAGGTTGGACTGTGGAATGTGGGAAAGAGCCTGGTGTCATTTCCAGAACAAAGTAAACAAAACTTAAACTGTAAGAATCAAGTGGCTTGCCAGACAGCTAGGTTAGGGACTGGGACAGGATTAAAGGATCTCCTCTCTTTTCCAATGTCCTTCATTGCTAGAGTGCCCTTAAGCCCTCCTCTTCTTGCTTAGAAGCAACCAATGATTTTCAAATCTCCAGTACTCAGAAAACCAAAATCCCCCAGAGAGTCAAGTTGTATTGTTAGCATTCACATCCTGTTTGAAGTGCAGTCAAGCTCACAGCAGGCTAGTTCTGTCACTCTGGTGCTTCTATGACTGTCTGCAGCCACACTTCAGATGCCCAGTTTTAGTCTTGTGCTGGTCCCAGCCTCAGCCATGCCAGTGACAAGGCATTTGCAGGGAACTAACATTTCAGGGCATCGCAGGAATTGCTGTAAGCACAGGGTGAGGGTCCAAGGAGGCTTCTGTGCCTTCGTTCGGTGTCACAGTGGGAATGCCTGTGACCTGAATGGTTCAGGGTGGAGTCTCTCTTGTAGGTGATTAGTGTGCAGGGTGAGCCAGGTCCCCGGGGGTGCTGGTTTAGTGGGTAGATGTGGATGTGACTGGAGGTCACGATGAGCTTCACAGTAGGTAAAAAGAAGTCCAAATCTGGTGAGTGTCAAAGTAAAGGAAAAAACACTTGAGTTTAAGACACTTTATAGTAGGGAGTGGAGGCTTCTGGAGGACATTCAGGAACAATGATTTTCAAGTGTTAATGTAGGCCAGGAGTGAAAGCATCTGATCTCGAGCCCCACAAGTCCCTGGAGGATGGTAGAGAAGTGCTGAGGGCACAGGTAACCCAGCAATTCTGCTGAAATATTTCCTATGCTATCAAAGGGTTTCCCATTCAACCTTCCCATTTTAATTTTGAGCAAGTGACATGAAAAACTCAGAGAAGCAAGTGGGAGCAAGATCTCCACAAGACCTATGAGTCCTGTCAAATCTCTAGTGTTAAGAATCCCTTCTTCTTCATGCCTTCTTGCTGCTGAGATTATCTTTCTCACATTAGTGTGGCAAAGTCCTGCTCTCTCCCTCTCTGTTTCCAACAGTAGCTGTAGCTGCCTCTCAGCTGTGCTAATCCAGCTGTGCCTTGCAGTGCAGTCCTGGGCAGAGGGAGTATGCAGCAGAGTGCCACTGCTGTGGGTAAGCCTCTGAGCCACACACTGCCCTCCACACTGCTCTGCTAAGCAGAGAATCCACCTGCTGCAGAGTGTGCAGCTCTTCTCTCTTCTTCACAAATTGTCGTGATGTGTCAGACAGCACTCCAACCTCTCACGCTCTTGGAGGGAGGTTAGCATTGGAGATATCTGCTTTGGGGACCTGGGTTGTAGTGTTTCCCAATAACTCACTCTGTAGACATAAAGTGGAGTGCATACTAAAGAGATAAAATGAGAGGCTTTTGTAAATTAGTTTACACACCTGGTCCATGGCTGTCTGAGATATGGATAGGTTACAAGTCAGGATGCTGCATCTGTGCTCACGGAATTCGCTTCACATTCAGCTCTTGTGCAAAATATGTGCTTCAGAATCTAGTTTCATTTCTATGCTTTACACACATTTTTAGCCATGATGGGCAGGAAAAAAATTATTAGAGGAGTAACCAAGTGTAAATCTTTGTCATACTGAGTTTGCAGGCAGCCTGGGAAAGAACTCTGAAGTGGATGAACTGTCTCATTCATCTCAACAGGTTATTAACTTTAAGGTTTTCAGTCTAAAAGCATAAAAGCCAATGCTATTAATGGTTTACTCTGTGCCTATGTTAGCAGGATGCTGTAGTGAACACAGCCTGAAACCACCCTGTTCATTGCTCAGAGAGCAGTTGTGGTGTAAGGCCCATCTCCGTATCTCAGATTTTGCCTTACATTGTGGGCCTTCTAAGCAGTTAATGCACTGTCTTCCATTCCAGGTTCTGTCAGGCACAGACCAGACCGCCAGAAGAGTACCCAATTTCCTACACAGAGCTAATGTTTCCTCTGTTAGGTGGTTAGCTGCACAGAAACTTCATCAGCTTACTGAGAGGTAAAAGATGTACAGGGGGTTAAGGTAACCCTCTTTGGACTTTGCTGGGACAGATGAGGAGTACACACATCTGCAGGGCCAGTGAAGATGCGAATGGAGGCACTTTTCCTCACTGACTCTTGGATGCAGCCTAGGTGCACACCTAACCAACATGAGCATGGCAGCAGGACAAGTAGGCATGCTGCTCTAACCTGTAAGTCAGAGGTTTCTCTAGAAACACTGCAGTGATCCTCTCCCAAGCAGTTGTCATATTTCTCTGACAACATATTTTGATGCTGCAGTTCAGTTCTTATATTCAGACCTTCAGCACTGATCTTCAGATGGAACCTGATGGAGGAACTGTATGTTAGTCCATTGACAGGGACTGTCATATGTCAACATAGCTGTTTATTCTCCTAACATAAGTCACCCCTCCCCACTCCTCAAATTTCAAGATGCAAAGCTGCTGTGGCATTTCTGATCTATTCCTCTTACAGTGCCACAAACTCCTGGGTCTGTGCAGACACTTTAACACCCTCTTTGGGAGCAGGGAGAGAGGGATCAGTGAAGGACAGCTGAAGGCAGAGGACAGAGCAAGGCTGCACTCTGAAGAGGTGCTGGGGGTAAAAGGAGACTATAAAACATCGAGGTAGTGCACTTTGAGCAGAGTATATACGATACAGGAGAGTGGCAGTGGAAAAGGAGAAGAGCCACCAGGGCACACATAGCTGGGTTTTGCTTAATACTTTGCTTTCCATCCCAACCACAGGTATAATTAAAAGCACAGTTTGGTTCTGGCTTCCTTTTGCTAATTTTCTTTTTCTAGACCTGTTGCACAAGTTATACATGCAAAGCATTGGAAATAACAAGGCACAAGAGCATCAAAGAGGCTCACGCACATGAGGGGTTGTAGAGGCTTTCAGCCAAGTGCTCCCCACCTCCAGGAAGCCCTGAGTTACAGATTGGCCTGCATTGTGTGTGAGGCCCCGAGCAAAAGCGGCTGCTGCAGACAGCTGGGGACTGGAATCAAGCTGCGATAGGCCCCCTCCTGTGCTTGCACTGCTGGAGACAGGAACAGCCTGCAAGGAGCAAGATTTTCACAGGATGCTAGACCTCAAGGAGCTGCTGTGTTTTAGGGTCTCTCTGTCTGTCGTTTATGTTGTGGGATTAAATCATGGTGGATAATCAACACACAGGGAAAAAATAGTCATGCCGTGATTTATCAAACACACATGCAAGAACAAGCATGAAGTACTTCAGGCTTGACACTGGAGCGGATGCTGATCGAAATGTAGGCACTTGGCTAAGGAAACACATGGGCACAAAGGGGCAACACTGACTGCTGACTAATTACATTGTAAGAACCACATGCAGGGGACAAGGCAGCAGAGCTGCTCAGGGTCTAAGACAACAATTTGCTTCCCTTGTTTTGTGTTTCACATGCCAAAAAGGCTGCAAGCATCATTCAAGTGATGGCAATAACTATCACCACAGGAAAGCTGCAGAGGTTCTTGCTACATGATGAGAAGCTGTTGGTGACGATGGCATGAGTCAAACCAAGGATGACCTTAGAGTTACTGGAGGGCTCACCATTCTTCCTCCAATGCTCCCAAACAGCAGTGAAGACACTGACTAAAATTCATGGAATGGAGCAGGTGAGGAAATGACATGCACTGTTACTAAACAAATAGCTTTTTTTTTCCTTCTGCGTCTGGCAATAACGTGATTTCTTAACAGAGGAGCATAGTGCTTTTGTTCCTTATTGAAACAACTGTGGAGCCATTCCCAGTGACTTGTAACAACTGAATGTAGGCATGGCCAAATAATTTGCTCATCAGAGACATTAACTTTTCTACTTATTGAGTACAATCCTGTTATGGATGGCATTATAGCAGGCTTTCTTTGGATCCTGGCATCCAGGAACTTGAGAGCAAAAAATTTTTTTCTGTTTGTTTCAGAAAAAGACTGTATCAGAATTTAGCATGCTGTGCCTTTCATTTGTTTCAGTTTTACTCTAAGGAAAGAGTAAAGAGTAAATTTCAGATCTGGAATTGCTCTCCCAGGGGTTGCATTGTAAAGTGGGGGTAGCAGCCGTGTTTCACCCTTCTGGCTATTAACAGCAATTGCATGGTCTAGTCCCATGCTGAGCAGCAGATCAGGGGGTGTCTCATGGGCAGCACAGGTTAGGACAAGGCTTTTCAACAAAAAGCAAAACCCACTCAAAAGAAACAAATCATGTAAAAGCCAATGTGTTCTCGCTTGTTTGCCCACTCCCCCTCCCTTCAGCTTTCATGTCGTTGGCTCAGTTAATTAAAATTGCAGTAATAGGGAGACTGGATGGTTTAGCAGATTGGTAATGGGATATACAGCCTTTCACCTCTAGGTCAGTGGTTCGATTGCGGCCCAAGTTGGTAGTGACCAAAAGTTATTAGCATCGAATGGTTGCTCGGTGACCTCTCTGAGATGAGTGGGTGATTTCCGTGCTCTTCCTCCCAGGCAGGTGTCCATCTGGCAGGAACTGCTTCCATGGCTGGCACTAATTGGCACCCTTGCAGGCAACCCCAGCAGTGCCGGAGATGGCCTGGGCACAGAAGTGGCATCAGTCCTCTTCATAGTGGTCCTGCCCAGGGACTGCTGTGGAGCTGCTTGCCTTGCTCATGCCTTGCTCTGCGGATAGAGACACAGTGTTGTTGCCCAGACTGCCTAGGGATTAACTCTGTAGAGTGAGTGTGAGTTGGACTAATATACTTGAAATAAATAGGTTGTAAATAAATAATGGTTGCCATTTGCTGCTCAGTTTTTACTAAGGGCAAGCAATTTGGGGCAGTACACATATTTTTCCACATAGTAGAAAAGGCAGATGTGTAAGTGCGAGGCTGCAGATAGGGTAGCACAGGTGACATGATTGACAGGTGAAAACAAGGTGGCCGCAAGCCAGCAGGACCTGCCAACATCCAAAATAGCCATCATGATGCTTGATTTGCTTTGGGAAGGACTCAAAGCTCTGCAAAGACAGGCCTGGCCTGGGCAGCCCATACTGAAGAAGAGCAGACACAAAGATTTACAAGCTATTGCCATTCGGAGTTCCACAGCCCCTTGGGAGGAAGGGAGAACAGAGACAGGGTTGTCACCCATGCCAAATTTAGCTCTCTCAGTTTTCTGACCAAATTGTTATTATCTAATTAGACTCTCATTTAAAATATTAGTATGGCCAAGGCTTCCGTGGGTGTGACTCAGCAGAGCTGTTTTGGGATGATTACACCAGCTGGCAATTTTCCTCACAATATTGGTGACTCTTGCAGTAGTCAGGAAAAATGCAATCCATGTTTCTATTTTTCATAGCTGCGGCATGACAGTTGGGAGAGGGAGGAGAAGAGAAATGTTTTTTTTCCAGCTTCCCTCAGCACAGTATTTGAGTTCCTTATTTTCTGGCCACACTAGTACACTTACAAAAGACTTCTTTAACAGATATGACATGCAAAATTACACAGGAAATACAGGCTGGCATGAGTATTCCAAGTCTTCTTGCCCCTCAGTTGTCTGGGAAAAGCCTTTTCCAATGTCATCAGGAGTCCTGTGAAACAGTTGTTTCAATATTCAACCACAAATCTTTGGTAGTTTGATAGTAGTTTAGTTGTAGCAGTGCCTGCACTACCATTTCTGGTCATGCTCAGAAATGACCTTACACAGCAGTTTAATGAGAAGGCAAAGTTTGCTAAGCAGTTTAATGAGAAGGCAATATTTTTGGCCTTCTTGTCCAGAAGGCCCTGCCAAGGCAACAAATTTGCTTAGGAATTTGGCTCTCTCCCCCAGCACACATGTTGTTACTTGCGAATAAGTGGAATTATTTCCTTTTAATGTTCTCTCTCAGCTCCTTCAGGTCAGGGCAGAGTCTAAGTCTGTCCTCTTCCTTCCCCAGAGTTTTTAGGGCCTCAGCTCAGACTGCTGGTTCTTGGATTCTACAAACAATGCCATCTGCTGTCACATTTTATAGTTTCTCCACTGGTCTCTTTTCCCTTCAAAAGATGATCCGACATAGTGGATTGCCTGACAGATTCTGTCTCCTTCCACAACCTCACTGGTGAGTCTGTATACTAAAGCAATCCCACTCTTCTGAACTTGCCAGACAACTGGTAGCCACTAGGCCACCAGCGTAGCGGGTTTTTTTAACAGAAATGAGAGGTGGCATGTTCCCGCAAGCTCTCATTCCAACCGCTGATTATCCCAGTTTGTGCTTCTGGAAGTGTGGGATTTGATCCTCATCAGGGACAAGCAATCTTATCTTGAAATCATTGTCTCCTTTCTGTTGTAGAAACTCAGTTGTTCTTTCATTTGCACCCCTGAGTTTTACTCCCAGATATTCTTTCAACCATCCATATTTTTCTTCTGCAGTTTCATCCTTTCCCATGCAGTTTCAGAACCAGTTTTTCTCTACCAGTTGGAACTCTGAGTGCAACCCATGCCTTTCCTTTGCTGGTACATCTCAGTAGAAGGTTTGCAAATAAATGGACATTTCATATTCCTAAATTCAATGCCACATCAGTGACATTGTTCCTCAGTTGGCATTAGTTTTATTCTCCCTGTTCAATTTCTGTCAAAAGTTTCTTTCTCCATTTAGCTGTGGAGTTAATGGTTATCTGTTGCAATTCATCTGTTCCTGCTCCTTGGCTTGAAATCATTGCCTCCAAATTTTGGGTCAATGTCTTTGAAAAGTCTTTCAAGACAACTCTATTGCTGAACTCCAAAACAATTCGCTTTTTCACAACTGAATCATGTTCCAGATTCACAAAAAGAACTTTTTGATTTGAGGCCAAGGAAATGCTGATTCCATTTCTTTTCAGTCTTGAGACCTTACTTAAAAAAAATACATCCTAGTTTTCACTGTGGTCTACAGTTGTACTGTAGTCATTACAGGTCTGAAGAATCTTAAAACACTTCAAATACACAGACTTAAATACACACATGCAGTGAGGAAGGAGGATAATATTTTCTGTTTAAAGAAGTTAAATTTGAGCTATTATTTGTCAGTGCAGAGCTTCAGCTATCCACATAGACTGCCTGGTAGTACAGAGGACTCTGTGTGCAGTTTTCTCTATAGCAAGTATGTAGGTGCTTTAACGACCACACATCCAATATTACCATATTGAGGTTCCTTTTTCTCCCCTTCAGAGATCAGTCATGCTACTAAGCTCCAATTTATTATTAATATTTAGCTTATATTAACATTATATTAATAATTATAATTAATAATTAATCATTAATATTATTAATACTCCAGCCTGCATATTATGTATATTGCTGAAGAACAACCTATAAATGGTATACATTGCTTAAAAGGACTTACCTACATATGACGTGTGTAGAACTACGGAGTGAATTGCCAAAATTAAGCATAGTTCATGAATTAGTAGAGTAAGAAATATTACTTTCACCTTTCAAAAATGGAAACCAAAATGTTCCAAAAGGTAGTGTATTAATCATCAGTGTTAGTGGGCCAAAAAACTGTTAAACAATGGAAACCCATAAAGGTTTCCAAACTTTTTAGGCCAACAGGTCATTACAACTCTTCCGAGATAAGGGACCACTCTACCGGCTTGTAATTGAACTTTTACTTGAATATTTCTTGCTCCAAAACTTTGCAGAGTATTGCATTTCCACAGACTATATACCATGGATTCACTGTTCCTTGGTGATCCATAAATGTCAGTGTGAAAATCACTGCTATGTGCATAAAGTTTGACCAAAAATCATAAAACTACAAGGAACTGGAAGAATCTGTGTCCTTCCTAGAAATCTGACCAATTGAGATGCTGTTCAGATGTAATTAGTCACTTTTCATTCATTTTGTTTAAATATATCTTATTTAGTGGTTACTTTGTTTAGTCTTCAGGTTCTATTACAAGCCCTTCAGTCAAGAGTTTTTCTGGCAGTATACAACACTGAGGGCAATGTGATGTTGATTGATGAGCACATCAATAACAGGGAAGGCTTGCAAATTTCTGCTGTCTGTGTCACAGCCCCATGAGTCTATTATATTTGTGTCAAACAAAGATTTGTGTTTGCTTGAGCCCAGTGCTTTTTCATCCATACTTAATGCTTCTCAGTGTTGGACTCCCTACTGGAAGCTGTGGAAGGTACATGCCTGACATGACCAGGCCAGTGGCATTTCACAGTTTCCTCTAAGCAGTCCTGGGGAGGTTAAGGCAGGGATCCTGTATTCCATTTTCATAAATTTTATGTACCTTAAAATAAACACCTTATTGTAATTTTGCCTATTGTACACAAGTGTTTAGTGGAAGGCCAATCAACGTAACAGCAACTCCTCCCTCCCCCAAAATAAAGAAAGAAAAAATATGAGAATAAATAAAATACTTTGTTTCATGATATTTAAGAACATCATCCCACTGAGTCACAATATAGGTATTTCAACCTGTACAGTCTTTTTTAGGGAGTACAAATATTTTAAACATGACACACTCCTTCAAAACTAGGTAAATAGTAGTATTCTGTATTTTTGTGGTCTGCAAAAGAACTGGAAAAGAAGCCCATCTAATGCAAGCATGTTTTTTAGCATCCATTTCAAAGAAAATATATCTTGTTAAAGTATAATGATTAACAGCAAACTCAGTGTAAATTGCCAAAGAGTTACATAATGAATATAGGGATGAACTAACTTCATATTACTGATATTGCAAAGGTAATGAATATGCAAAAATAGTACTTCAAAAAGCCTTCTCAGTTGTTTTTTTTTTTTTTTTTGATGCACCATAAAGAAATAAAGTAGGATTGGCCATTTTTAAAATACATTTTTAAAAATCACCTTCAATCCAAAACTTTCATAGTTTGGAAATTGCCCAGCTACTCTGAATTCATTTGAATCTGGAGTCATGGGATTCTCTGGTCCTGGTTCTGTCTCACTGTGACATACCTGCAACAGTTTTGTTCTCCCTCTATGCTGCATAGTGAACTAAAAGGCAGAATTTCCACTTTTTCAAAGACAGAAGAAAATGAAAAGCAAATATTTTCTAAATTCAAATTTATTTTAATTCATTAATAGAAGTGGAAGTCCTGGTAACTGCTGATACTTGGAAGGGAAAAGGTCAGCTAACGTCAAGTATAGGCAGTGTACAATTAAGCTAGTTTTCCTATAAAGAAAAACACTATTTTAAGTACGTTTTCTGCCAACTGGTGGTCACACACAACAGAAGTGGACACTTAGCTGAGTCTTCTGTTCTGCCTGAACTACTCCTCTGTGTCTCTGACCTACTTACTCTTTCATCCAGGGCTTGAAACAAAAATTAACTGCAAAGATTTTCTGTCTGTAGGCACATCCAGCAAAACATTTCATCATTTCCTACAGGCTGTTCCTTGTGTTCCTGTGGGAAAACTGGAAAAATCCTCTTGCACCCAGAGTTGTGTTGACATTAACCAAAGGTTAATTTGTGCCACAGTTGGAATCCATTGGATAGCTCAGTGCCTGCTCCCTCCTACAGCTTCCCTTCTCAGCAGCATCAATGCAGCTCTGCTAATCAGTAAAAACATACCATCCTCCTTTGACTGCGCAGACTCGTGGTGCCAAAGTACACTTTCATGTATCTTAGAATTCCAATGACTCCACTGGCACAGTGAAATTACACTGCACAAAATGAGAGCAGAGCCTGGCCGCTGCCTGAGGTCTCATATTGGGGCAGACAACAGCTGTGGGGTTTGGAGCATCAGGTTACTCAGAGGCTGAGCTGAAAGCTGAGACAGACAAAGTACTGACTATGATTTCTACATCTCAGTTTTTCATAATAAACATAGGTACCTGCAAAACAACACACAGTCCACACATACTGCTAATAACCTCTCAGTAAGTTACATTACTAAGATTTTAGTTATGTCTTCAGAGGAAAGATGGAATAATAATCATGATTTTATGCAGGAAACAGAGTATATAACAGGATGGATACATTACTCCCCAAAAGGGGAGTCATTCATCTTTTCCTACTCTTTTTTCCCCCTTTTTTTTAAAAATTGGATGCAAACTGAGCAGCAAAAGCCCCGAGATCAAACAACAAAAACAAAAACCAAACCAAACCAAAAAAATGTTTTTGTGTGCATTGTTCCTTAACGTGCTGGGTGGAATTTGTGACACTTGGGAGAAAGAAATAATGCTGAGTTCATGACAGTTTTGAATCTGGTTGCCTGATGAAAGGCAACATGTATGAACATTTGATATTTTACTTTTATTTCTTAAAATATTTAGTTAAGCATGTTAACTTCAAATACTAAGCCAGCATTTACAAAGAAATATTTGTGAGTGCAAAATCACTGTTAATAAAAAAAAAAAACAACAATGTAATATAAACATTGTAACACTTGTAACTTACTTTTTTCTATAAATAGGGTTCAATAAGTAACTGAACTTCCATTAAAAATGGAAGAAGAGAGGAAAGTTGCTCCTTCTTGAGATGAAAGTATTGCAAGATTTGGTTCTTGGGAATTCATTAGCTCAGTCTGTTTTGTAGTTTATATTACTTATGATTTGCTGAGGGTAAATAGATTTTTCAGTTTAAGAAAGTTGAGTTAAATTAATTGAGTCCAGATCACCTGGATTTTCAGCAAGTTAAAATCCAGCACAGATGCAGATTTAATTCTTATAATCCAATCCTGCCTAAATTCTAACATAGATTAGAATACCCCAGGCTTTTTAGCAACATCTGTTGTGGACCAGATAGATACCTTCTATTTTAAAGTACAGTAATCCCACACTTGTATCTTATTCCAAACCATCATCCTACATCAGTAATATATATCTCATAATTTTTTTCCTGGGTCTGAGTGGTACCCCATAATTGCAAAACCATGGTTGTTTATGCTGTTGCTTATGAAAAGTATAGTTAAGATCTCAGACAAATATTCCTCTCTATTGTGTCTGCTTGTTTATTTTTAACAACTGTCCTTTCAGTATGTATCTGTTTTTATGCAAGCCCCTTTATGGAAGGTTAGCTACCATAACAGGTTTTCTGTTTTAAAATATGAGCAGGCTGCCTCATCCTTGTGCTAATGTTCCACTGCAATAGGTACTGTAAGCCTGGTGGGAATGCTGCACAAGGGAAGGGTGAGGAGCCAAGTTACATACACTATTTTCCCATCCAACAAACTACTACACAAATACAGGAGTGGGAGACAGGCAGAAGCACAAGACAAAGACATTCATATCAAGAGCAGGTGATGGGTGCTAATGCAGTTTCAAAGTGAAACTGTAGCCCAAAGCAAAACGTTTTTCAGCCTGTATAACAAAAATGACTGTTAAGACCTTCAAGATATTTTCTTACAAATCTTTTAAATACCTGACACTTGAGATAAACCAGTTTGCATCAAAGACAATTGTGTTGGGGGCGGTGGGGAGAGGGGAAGTTTTTGGAAAAATTAGTTTTACAGAAGTAGTTTTATGTGTCCCTATGTAATTTCTGGCTGAGCTGGTTTAGCACAGTCATGAGAGAAGGCAAATGTTACTAGAAATCATCTGAATCTGAGGTTATTTTAATAGCAGGACAGTAATAAAATACAACCATGAGACCACTGAAGCACATGACTGTAGACTTAGTCTGATTTTTAACTCCTTTTTACACTTGTTAGAATTAAGCACTTACAGAGAATGTTGCCAGATCATGATAGATCCACCTCCAACTGGATATCTGGTTTGATTTAAAGAGTTAAAAATGATCCTCTGCCATATGTTGAGTATGACTTGAGGTTTTTAGCAAAGTATGTCTTAGATTAAGCCTACAGTATATGCCACAGCACCCTTGAGTTGTTTCTCTGAAGAGAAACAGCATTGCCTCTGCTCACCAGTTGAGAGGACTTTCCCTTCAGGCTAAATGAGACAACAAATTAGGGGTGGGCCCTTCAGTGTGGTCTTGTGCAAATGGAAGGTATTGCACTGTCTAACCGGGGAGGTTTCTGACTAGGGAGGTATAATAAGATTAGACAAAAACCAGTTGAAAGAACTGAATTCAGTCATACAGATGCAGCTGCAGACTGTTCCAGTCCTGTGGGAAAGGGGAGTCTGGGCACATCCTGAAATGTGCATATCAAAGAAGAGGAACTGCTAACATCTATGTGTGTATGTCCATCACACATGGCAAATAAAATACCTATGAAAATAACACTTCTGTAATAATTATGCTGAGTACTGCTTGGGATTTGAACTTTTTTGGAACAATTAACATGTAACAATTGTTCCAAAGATTAGAAAACCCCAATAAATTACTACAGTTTCTTAAGGAGCCATTATACAGACAATTTTGAAAAAGAATGGGAATTCCTCTGCTGATTGTAATGTCTCCAAAGGAAAGATTACTTGCATGTTTCATGTTAATTTCTGTATTTTGAAAACCAGCTAACAACTTCTATTACTCCAAATAGCATAAGATATATTTACTATAGATGTCTGGAACTCATCTTGCTGTTGTTTATTTCTGATGTCGTGCCAAGGTACAATTACCTAAAAATGTTTATTTTAATTAATCCAGATACATCTTCTGACAGTCTTAGCTAGCTGAATTATGTCTCTTTAGAGATTTCAGGTGGATGAAGTGAAACCCACTGGCAAGAGTAGGGCAGATCCAGCTCAATCTTCCTGCCACTAACATGCAAAAAAGGCTCTTCTCATGACTTCAGTTTGTTCTAATGATAAATTTGTGGATTTTCCCCTTTCTGCATGCAAACATGAGCATTGCTGCAATCTGGAGCCATCTCAGTATACCTGCAGTGAGTAGCAGTTGTTATCAAGAAGACTTTGAGAAGAGGACTGATGGGTCCTCTACAAAGCTACAAGCTTGATGTGTTAGTGCATCTAAACATCAGGAAACATTGGAGGTCACTGAAAGGGCACTAAAATGGATTCATGACATCCTGAACAGTACAGCCTCACTCTCAGAATAGCTGTGACAGCACAGATGTATGAAATATGTCCATGCCAATTAAAAAAAGATGTATATGTTATATGTGGCATTAGAGGTGGAGGCAGAGTGAAGGTATTTTTTCATGCACATGAATTATTTCTAGTAAAAAAAACTCCTTCCAAAATGTCTCTATACACTCCTCATTCCACATTGTAACATGCAAGGGCAGCAGCTTTCTGCAGCTGTAAATTTTGATGGCAAAGTCATGGGGGACACAAAAGATAAGCAAAAAAGCGCTTTAAAACATCATGTTTCTGCTGAATGTGTCAATTTAAAATCTACTTGGTAACTAGAACAAAAACGTTTAAAACTAGAACCTTTTTGTGGTTATCAGAGGACTACTGACACGTTAGGCATGAAATACCATCTGCAATTCTGTTTCTAAGAGCATCTTGTTGCTTCAGGTTATCCAAGGATAGCAAACAGCTCAGCATGTGATGCTACATAAAGTGACACAAGATGCCCTCATCACACTGCACAAAAAAAGCACAAAGAAACCAGGTTTTATTGTTTGATTGTTTGTTTTTAAAGTGAGTGAAAAAATGATAGGTTCTAAAGATGACTCAGAAAACTTATATCTTTGTATGAACCCTTCCTTTCCTTTTTCTTACCCTCCCATTACTATTACTCATTGTACTTCTCTTCAATGAACATAATCAGGTAGCCTGCATCAGGCTGCATAGATATCTGATGGAGTCAATATTAGAATAGATACTCACAACTTAAAACTAATATATGTTAAAAAAAAGGAAGGTTAAATATTAGCTATTATTACCAATTCAGAGGAAGGCAATCCTTTATTAAAATGAACACTAATTGCTTGAGATAGCAATAATCATCATCACACCAATGCCACTCTTACTAAGACATCATAGGGCACATAGGGTACATAGGGCTGTGTATGACAGCTATGCATTCTATTTTATAGTCAAGTCAAAGACAACATCTGAATCTTGAAGAAATTAAAATCCTTTGGAGAGTGGGAAAAGTCCTGCTAACCATTATTTCTAGATGAAGTCCTTACAGAATCATGTATCAGGCACTCTGTACAGATCCTAGGGGATACATGGGTGTGAAATGATGACAAAAAAATAATTTGTTTGTTCTGTTAGGCCTTCACAGTGAGACCTTTCTTTATTCTTTCCTTTTTTACTTTCCTTTTTTTCTTTCTTTTTTTTTTTTTTTTAAAGTTTCTTTGTCCAAAGAGGAGAGCAGAGAATTGTTTATTGGTTTGCTTGATGAATTGCATGCTTACAGGGAGGCTTAGAGTAAACTCTGGAGGTAAAGAGCAGATGGAAGATATGGACTAATGGGAAACCTGACTAGGAGAGAGATAGAGGAGAGTGAGGTGGAATGTGCAGAGTCCAGAGGCTGACTGGCACAGGAGATGAAATGCAACAAGAAAGAAAGCAGGCAGAAGTGACTGAGCATGGAACATGGAACATGGAACATGGATAAGATGTGAAATTAGAGTTTGGTGTGAAAAGCCAAAGAAACATACTAACAGAAGATGAAGAGGGCTGGCCAGAGATGGAGCATGTGTCCCAGGTGATACAAATGAAAAGACTGCAGAGTTATAAAGCAAGAGGCCTGGTAACTGTGGGTTGTCAAGGAATGAAGTAATAAGGCTTTGAGGCTAGGGGAACAAAAGTTATAATGAATATGGAAAGGGAGCAAGAGGTCTCAGGGCATATGTATAAAGGGAGGGAAACAAGGCCAGTAGGGTCATAGTAACAGCAATAGGCAGCAGGATGAAGGCAAGATATGAGGGGAGAAAAGGTATAAGAACAGGCCACAGAATAAGAGGGAAAAGAGCTGAAAGATATGGGTGTGGCTCTCAAGTCTGTTGTCAGAGTGGTTTGAAATGAAGGTTGCAGTCAGCAAGAAGATACTGGCTGTCACCTGAAGCCAGCCACAGACCCACAGGGCACACCTGTGGGCACACAGGCTGCCTGAGAGATGAAGGTTAAGCAAATGTAGACATGAGATTCACAAAAGAGAAGAGACTTTAAAACAGATCCTCTAAGCATGTGCAGCAGAAGACCTGAACATATCTCACTACTCACACTTTGATTTTTTGGGGAGGACAATCACTCCTTTGTGGACAGACAGATGGAAGGGAAGAGTGAAGTGGTCCCTTTTTTTGGCTGTAGCCTCAACCCAGCAGATGGAAACTTCCAGAAATAAAGGAGATAGACAAACATGATTCCACATAATATCCTTTATCTGTGATACATTTTGAAATATCTGTGAAATGTGTTGATGAAAGATATCATCAGAGACAAAACATGTCTCTGAGTAAGAAGGTGAAAACATTTTCCTACTAGCATCCAGAAGAACACTTGAGAGTATTTGAAAGGATAGCCACACTTACTGCAGACCATACTTCGATTTTAGGTTATCTGCTGTTGGACAAAGATATATGATAAAAATAAAAAGTGCAGAAAGACATTCTACCATAGTCCATCAAAACCAATACCACCTAAGAATATCAATGTTGATGATAACAAAAATATAAATTCACCATCAGCTTGTCATAATTTCTGAGTGCCTTGAATATACACATCAAACCAGCACGTAGAATTAGCAACAGAAATAAGCTATTGAGATGCTGACCAGCTCCTTCACTTTTTCTGTCTATTGCATTAAGAAATTACTTCCTTTATAGGTAGAAAAAAGTGAGGTTTTTGTACTGTGAGGTCTTATCCTACAAAGGAAAGCAGATATGTAAATGCCATGTACTGTTATAATACTGTTCAAAAATGGACCACTGCCTTTTCTTTCCTTGAGAGGAAAATCATTCCTGGAGAGGATGATCCAATTTTTAATTTTTTTATTTTAAGGATGTGCAAATGTTTAGTCATTTTAGTTTTAACACTTGTCTGTAAGGAGGGCGAATGTGGGTACCTTACAAAACTTAAGACAGTCAGACATAAATAAGTTCATGATTGGGTTCCCTTTACAGTTCATAAAACACTGGCTTGCTCCTCCTTTTATGTAAAGGGTCAATTATAGTATAATTAATATCCTATGCCATAAATCTCACTAGACCACAAGAGGGAGCAGCTTTCAGAGGTGCAGGCAGACAGGCAAAGAGAAAAAAACTCCACTTAACAAAAATAGAGGAGGTGCTCTGTCTCAGAAAAGAAAAAAGAAATAGTGGCACTCTCGCAACCAGCTGTGAGGTATTTGAAATTTTGTATCACATAACCAGCAGGCTCATCCTTCAGGCTAAAGTAGACAACAGGTAGATATTTGCTCTTCACAAATAACTCAGTTTAACAGATAATCCTGTATTCATTTTCAACCTTTTCCTTGACTGATCTGAATATTTTCTCCCAGTTGGAGACAGAAGTTTCAGCCTTAACGTCTCAAGATGAGTAAGTATAGGGTCACATCTCTGAAAAAGAAGTACTCCTTTAGAGAACAATGCCAAGTCAAAACAATGCTAGAAGAAATATCTGATAGACAAAATTTCAGGCCCTATTTTCAATCCATCTGCTTTATTTTGACACTTTTTATAGAACCTGTACTTCAGGGTTAGTTTTCCTCATTTTTTTTTAGGGAAAAATACCAGAGACAAATACAACACGCCTCACTGGCTTTCTCTAATCTTGGTGAATAAATCTGTTCGCTTAAGTAAATTGCTGTGAATTCAAGCCTATTGCAATGGATCTCATCTCTTGCAAGAGCCATTAACACAGAAAGCTGGATTTTCTGCATCAGGTGAATCTGCGTGCCCAGGCAGACCACTACCTCCTTCACTCTGCTGCACAATCACATGATGAAGCAACATTTCTGGGTCAGAGAGGTAAGGGCATTATGTTGTACAGTACCTTGAGAGCCACAGACTTAACAAGTGGAAGCACATATTGGTGTCCCTTCATATCTTTACTGGCTTAGACAGTTCTAATGGGATGGAGTTACAACACTGATTACTCCTAATTTAGTTAATAATGTGGTTTCAGATAGAATTTCTCATCTTTCTGAATTTCAGCTTTCTTTATAAAATGTGAAAATATCATCAGAATTGTTTTTTCCCCTTGATTACTCAAAAAGTACAGGAAAGATTCTGTAGGACATTGGTTTCTTAATAAATGTAGTATCTTTGCATTTGTAAACAGCATGACCAGATGTCAGACTGGTGTCCCTGCCTCTTGCATGGCTATAATGCCTGATTTCTCACTGGATCACACCCATCCACAGGGGCGCTGTGTTTGCTGTCACCCCCGACTCCTACGGGAAAAGGTACCAAGTGGCAGAAGTACACTGGCATCCCACTCTTATCTGCAGTGCTTATTGCAACATCTGAAGGAAATACAAAAGCCTGGGCAGTACAGATGCAGCCAAAGAACATGGATTCAGGTGAAGGATTCAAGCTCACATCAGTTATCATATGTAATGGTAGCATCTAAAGACTCAGTTATCTTTTTCTAGAACCCCTATGATAAATTTATAAAATAAGAAGAACAAGAACAGAGATGACTAAGATGTAACAACTTAGGCTTTTGGTCCCTTTGGGGACCCCTTCTCACTTCCTATACACACCATAGGAAAGGTTTATTAAATAAGAGAAACACTTTCCTGGTGGGAAATGCTGTGGACAACAATGCCTAAGGTATGCAATTGCATGACTCCCAATACTTTCAGCAGGGATTCTTGACTACTGTCCCTTCTCTGGAAGAAGACAGTGAGGATTCATTGCTAAAGTATTTCATGGAGGAAGGTCTTTCCCTGTGCCTGGTTGCATGCACAACCAGACTTAATAGTCCCAAGAGCAAGAGCTTACCTGAAGACAGAGATTAACTTTCAAATTCTCTATTGCCTTGATTCAGAGCAGGGAGTTGGATTTGGGTCTCCCATTCCCAACTATCCCCAAATGAGCCTTTCTTCTCTTTCAGCTTCATAAATCCCTTAATATAAATAATTAAGTGTTCAGTGAGCCACACAGGGGAATTGGAAATGTAAGGGAGTGATTCTCAAGCCTGCTGGTTAGCATGTTCATCTGGGAAGTGGGCAAGTCAGGTTCAAACCACTGCTGCAATGACTAGTTAATTATTCATACAGAACAGCTTCAATGGGAGTGAGGCAGCGCAATTATCCAACAGACTGGCAGTGAATCTACTCTCCAGGGATTTGGGAGAGCTTAGTTCAATCCCCTTTTGAAAGCAAGGTGAGGGAAAGGTTTTGGGAATGGTCAGCTACATTGGAATTGTTTTGAGAGTACTCAGTTGATTAGAGCAGGATGTTAACAACACCAAGGTTGTGTTAAATTCCTGCATGGGCCATTCACTTGAGAGTGGGATTTATCATTGTAAGTGTAAACTTGTAATATTCTGTGATCTAGAAATAAAGCTAGCGCTAACAATTTGGCTGTTAGGTGAAGTGCATACATGCAGGTAATTCCAGTAAACTCCAATTCTCTTCCCCTAAGTGCACATGCTGCCCTAACATGAAAACGTATCTGTTGAGGGTAAGCTTCATTTGTTGCAAAAAATATTTTGTACTTCGAGTAAATAATCTCTATTTCCTTTACAGTAGTGGTGAAAAAGATCAAGGACATTTTCTGAATGGAATTCATCTGACTAGCCTAAAATCAGTGAAATAACATCTTCTCCAGAAGCTTTTGGAGATGCTTTTTGTCCAGTTCGGATGCAGATGTCTGTCCGGGAGGCATTCAAAGTAGCTGAGAGAAGACCCACTCAGGTTCCCATGATGCACCTTGTGTCACGATGCAGCCAGCCATGCATCAGGGGGAGTGCCCTGATGCACAGCACTAAAGCAGCAGCAGAACCTCCCCTGGGGCCTTGAGAGCCCCAGGCGTCACTAAGTGGCACATGCTCTCCTTGAAGAGCTCTTCCCATTAGTCATCTAAAATTGCCCCTTTCTCTTTGCTGCCTTACTTTGGTTGGAATACACATCACAATACATGCCACTTTTCTTAGGGCTTTAACACAGAACTCTAAAACATTGTTAAGCCTGCAAGGAGGCAGTATAACTTAGCAGCATGTGATTTGGTTTTGGTTTTAATCAGTTTACAAATTCTAAACACTGGGATACTCTAATTCATACTGGAATGTCAGTTAATGGAAGGGCATATTTCCTCCTTGGTGCTGTACTAAAAATGCCAGTAGAATCAATGAGTGGTAGTGTGCACACTGACACAGGCAGGGCTCTGATCCAGCCAGTATGCTTGTCAGAGCCCTCTTTGAGACTAGCTCAATGCCCTCCAGATGGGGAAGCCACAAGTGAGTAGAATGAAATATTTTTTTCATATTAAACAAGTAATAAAGTTACATGGCTCCAGCCTGCATCATGCCTTTAAATGTGAAATTAGAATGTCAGTCACCTCCCAGCAGATGGGGCAAGGGGTTCCTCTTCACCGTAAAACTTCCTAGGGAAGCACACGAGGGAGAACATTTTGGCAGGAAAGCCCTCATAGAATATTTGCATCCAAATGTGGAGGTATTTCTGGTAGAGAAAGAGTGTGAGTCTCATCAGTGATATAATGTACATAGTACCTAGGTCAGGAAACACAATGTTTTTTGGGCTGTTGCTCTGGCTGACCTCCAAGAGACAGTGTGCATAGGACTGGAAGTACTAACGGGAAGGAGTTAGAAAGCTTACTTTGACATGAAAAAAAACACTTTTAGGAAGTACTCAAATGCAAGAAAATAATCCAGAAAAAACCACACTCCAGTAGCTATAAAGTTTTGCTGTGCTTTGAGTAATTATATACCAACATTTTCATCAAGAACTTGTCCATGTACAGTTGCCAGCGTGCATAGAATCTCATGGTTCTGGCAGTAGGAGGGCTACAGTGGCAATGCAGGCTGTATTCTTCTGCAGCAGAGGTTATGACACTTCTCTGCAGCGAAGTCCTAAGGACAGGTCTCTCTCTTCACGGGCAGTATGTATCTCTTTCTATGTTTTGATTAACAGATTTGAAGGCTAGCAAAAGAGAGCAGGCAGTAGCTTTGGTGGCTGTGTTTTAAAGAGAAGGACCCTGGCCCATTTTGGCAGCCAAATATTAAATCCCAAGTAATGAAAGTGCTGCGCTTCAGCAAGGCACAACAGCTTAGACCCAGCTTTGCTACACAGCTGATGCTGGTGACCTCTCTGTAAGAACCTCCTCAGCATGCGTGTGTCATTGTGGCTCAGCTGCCTGTGATGCCTCCCTCTTTACAGACACTGGGCCTAGACTTCCACGGAGGATCTCTGATTCACACTGCTGAGGAAACTGATGCCTTAGAACTTTAGTTTTTACATTTTTCATGTATTTGTGATCCTGCAATTCTTTAGTGTATAGCTCCCTATAGAGTGTTAGCTATTGCTTTCCCATTTTGGTCAGACAAAGCAATTCCTCTCTAGGCCTGGGAATCAAGGACACTTGACTGTCTCAGACCCTGAGAAATGTACACAAAAGTGAGTTGTGGGGGAGCAAACTTGGGGTAAATGACTTCATTACCTGATGCTGTAATTGGAAGATTAACCCCCAATGTACAAATGGACCAAATTAATAAAAGTGTGAAAACCTGTGACCCGTCGTCTCCTTGGTGGGGGCTTTGTCTGCCCTAAATGGACCTGAAGGCCCTTCAATAAATATAAGCACTTTTTATTCCCTTAATTTTGTCTGGCTTCTGTTTTTAGGTAGGCCTACAAGGCATCAAAACAAACTTCAGGAACCATGAAAAAAATGTCTTGCCTTGCCTTGCCTTGCCTTGCCCTGCCCTGCCCTGCCTTGCCTTGCATGATTTCTCATCATCCATCCCACCCAAAAAATCATGGAGTATATCCATGTCTCTGATGCACATTAGGATCCCACAGAGCAGTGCACACTCCCTCAGTTACTAACATACATATGCTATGGCAACTTTGCTTCCTTTTTTTTGTACATATTTCATCCTTTAAAAATGATACACAGCAGAAAGCACAATACAATTTTTTTCTTTTTTTTTCCTTTGGAGCTGGATAACATAAGCTGTTCAGCAGATGTGTTCAGGAAAAAAATTGTAACTTGCTTAACCTAAAATTTATGAACAGCTGCACAATTTCAGTGACAATAAATAGTTAACATGAAAATGAACTACACAAATGCAGGAATATGTGTACTTGATTTACAAAACTAGTACACATCTCTTTTTCTATTTCAAGCTGAACACATTCAATTATCAGTGTAATTACAGGGCAATTCTCTCTCTTCCACATCATGCAATTTTATTCTAGATTTAAACAATACACATGTATGGTTTGTCTGGTTTTTAATAGCTACCATATTGCTCATCCATTCTGTTAGTTGTATAACTTAATTTAAAATTCTCCATATCTTCATGGTTCTCAAGTTTGGGTTTTTTTAAGTTTCCTCTTGAAGGGAATTGCTACTTATTGGTAGCAATTGTATTAGTTTAAATTCAGAGCTTCTTTTCCAGCTGTTGTTCTTCAAGCAGGTAGGAACTGCCTCCAAAGCATTTTTATACAAATGAAGTATCTCTTGTTACACTGAGTGCAAGAAGATGGAAATGTGCCTGGTATGACATTACCATTATGTTACATATTTCACAATGCTTTATTCCATTCACTCCATTCCTTTCTCCTTCAAAAAGCAGAGAAGGGGATCTCTGTTCTTCCCAGCAGTGCTGTGAAGATGTCCTTTCTGAGATCCACTTTTTTCTAGATACCCTCTCAAAACACCCACCCTCAAATACCATGAAATAATGTTTGTCCTGAGCATCTTACCAGCTTCTCTTGCAAATTCTTCATGCTGTTACTTCTAATTAAAGCTTGCTGCACTATGGTTCTGATCTACTTCTCTTGGTCATGGCTGAAATTGTACATAATATTTAATCTTCTTTATGCAGGGAATCTCCTAACAAGTGTTAGTGAATGCAAACACACAAAAGAGATTGTCACTGCCACCATCCACTTAGATGGGAATGGTTCCATTACATGTATGTTTTGGCACAGTGATTTCCTTTCTGGACACATGATCTTGAAAGAAGAGACCATCAAAGGCCCTCCCGTAACTTTTATATTGCTTATCCTTTTATGCCACAAGAGCTGCTCTGATTTGTTTCAGTCTATGTTTATGTCTTTATTTGATCTCATGTGAATCATTTGTTATTTCAGCTAGTTCTTTCCTAGGCTTATTTGTCTATTTGCTGATCAATAGCAATGATGGAACTGAGTTCATTGCCAATGCCATGACAGCATCTGCTTGGTAGCTGTGTGGTTACTGATTCTTAGCACTTTGCAGTATATGAGTAGTGCATCTGTAAATCCCTGAAACTTTCATAGAAACATAATTCCTTGGTCTCATTTCAGTTGTATTGCCAGTGGATGTATAAAAAACACAGCAGTTTTAAAGTTACTTCTTTTCCAAACCATTTATGATTTTTTTTGATCTTTCATTAATTTAGCTCTAAAGACAGATGCCAAAATGCATCCTTTGCCATATGTTCTATGTTCAGTGGGGCACCCTGATAACTGTCCTTCCTTTATCTATTTTGCACTATTTTCCATGCTTCCCTGGAAAAAGTTAATTTTTCACTAATAAGCCATATATACATATTGCACCAGAGAATGAAGTATTGCTCACAGCCATGTCTGAAGTCATTCAGTCAGCCACAGCAAAGAAGTTGAACAGTGACATTTATTTCACTTCTGGCGCCACACTAAGAGGCGCTCAAAATACATTTGCATGAAATAACATCAGCTTTAATGAATCTACTAAATTATGAGCAATTCTGCATATGCTAGTAGACATTGCCATTTATGATAACAAATAATTATGCACACACAGAGCTTACACCAATGCATGTATCTGGAATTCAGAAGACTACTGTTTCTTCCTTGGTTATGAGTGAGAGGTTTTTGGTTGCTGTTCAAGTTATTTAAAAATGTAGAGGTCAAAGAGTAAAACAGTGTAAAGTGGCAAGACAAACAACTGTGCCTTCACATTTTTTTGAAAAACAAAGTTTCTTGCAGCAAGACAAATAACTTGCACTGCAAGATTATTGCAAGATTAATAATTTGCTCAAAACAGTGCTATTTTCAAAAAAATATTAATCTTGAGGTGATAATATCTACCTTGCAATGTCAAGTAGCTTTGAAGCTAAGTTCTCCATCTGTCCACCACTGATTACTTACTGGGCTTTTTGAGCAGCTTGAGGCCATTCAACTAGTTTTCTGTGGGAAAACCTCACACACACACCAATTATTTAAACATTCTCTAGGATATTCTCTCCTGGAGTGTGGATGAGCCTTGGAAGAGTCTGCCCAGCCACATTACCTAACTGTGCCCCATCTGCCAGTGAGACATTGTCATGACCTGGGACAGCAAAATACCACTTGTCAAGTGGGCCACAGGAGGAGGAGGCTGCACTTACATTGAGCTTATACTGTCTGCCAGAACATTATGAGGACGCAACAGGATTTAGGAATGTTTCATAGTTTTTCCAGGCTCAAATAAATTCAGGCATAGACAACAAAACACAAAGACAGCACAAAGAGAAGCAGTACCTTTGTTTTCAGGACTTGCATCCTCCTCATATTCACCAAGTCTCCTACATTTATGTTGGATTACTATGCATAAAATAATATTCCCTGCTCTGTGGAGGATTTTGGAACAAATGCATCATTGTTTCCTATTTTAGAGAGTGCTAGCAGCAAATGCTTCATTGTTTCCTATTTTAGAGAGTATTAGCAGCAAGCCAAGATGGAGTTCCCAGCACATGCCCAAGGGCTCTGCCAATTCCACTTGCATACACACACACTCCCTAGACACCACCCAAACTCAGCCTGGTGGTAAACAGTAACAAGAGATGTATCTACTACTAATAGGTGCAATTGTGTTTTTCAATGCAAAATACTTTAACAGCTTATATAATCTTCAGACACACAAGTCATGAGCTGACTTCTACCAATTCAGAAGCATATATTCATAGTGTGGCTGAGCCACAGGAAACAGCAGACAGTCCTACAACTGGCAAAAGAGCAGAATTAATATTCAAAGTAATTGTATTATTCTCTTAGGGTTAAAGTCATGTGAAAATAATTTCAGAAAAATAAAACATTCAAAAATTACCAAATTTAGTATTATTACGATTGCTTCTTACAATTCAGTATTGACTCCATGACTGACACCTTTTTCCACAACTATTCTTGATCCTGAGGAATATTTTGATAAAGGGAACAGAAGATCTGACCATGGTGTCCAAGATCTACATCTAAGAAAGATAATGAAAAAAATAAGGATATAATTCACCTATTGTTAGATGTCAATCTATTATTGCAGTATTATTCATCTATCATTATCTTATTACTGGAAGTGTTGAAGCCTGGTGCCAAAGTTGCTCAGGATGCAATGGAAAACAGAAATAACTTTGGTTACTCTTTTTTATCATCACTGTTCAGCATGGGCAGGCCTGAATTTTTTTTTCACTGAACCTCTTCTCCTCAGAAATTTCTTCAAGTATTACAATGACACACTGAAAGTGAATTTAGCAGAATCACTGCAGAGAATTTAGCAAGCCTTTCATGTACAAGGAAATGGAAAATTTTATATATCCCACGCAGCCAGTTGTTACAATTAATATTTGTGATTAACTGTAAGTAATCCTCTGAAGGTATTAAAAATCACAATTCCACTGTCAACACTGCTTGAACATATGGACAACTAGATTTGGAATTTTGGTTCAGCATCAGTCCAGAAAAATACCTAGAGTGCTAAGGAGATCAGAAGTGATCTGAAGCAGTCATGACTAGGCAGAATTAATTGTCTTAATTGTAGATGTCTCTAAAACAAGAAGTCACAAAGAAAAATACAGATTCAAGAAGTTTGCCTTGCATGGGCAAAACTCTCATTTGCTTCAGCAACTGCTTCTTAATATAAACCATTTCCACACATGGACCTCTCTCTCTGCATCTGTGTTTTTAATACCTTGTCATTTGCACTCATGTTCCTTAAGTCAAAGCTCTGTTTTTGGTTACACAAGTGGAAATGCAGTAGCTTTCCTCTGTATTAATATTAGCACAGTGAAGAGCAAAAATTTGACCTAAAACTCTGAAACAGTTTTTATATGTATTTTTACTGGTGTGTCAGTGATGTACAATAAATACCCTGCCAGCAGTTTCAAAATTCCCATGGAAAAAACAAGAATACAAAGCCTGTGCTGAAAGGGATTGTTTCCAGCACTGTAACCAATTTCACAGCTGATAACACACACATCTACCAGCAGATAAGCGAAGAAAGTACATTTGTATGATTACCTACGTCTCTGATGTACTGCACAGAACATGAGTTGCAATTTTCTTCTCTTAACTTTAGAGCTACTTAGATGCTTAACCATATTGTTCCCACACTATTCAACTAATTTCTACTGTCTTGCTGTGAGCATGTCTTATATACAGCTAACCATTTCAGATTGCAGAACATCAGAAGTGATGTCTGAAAGTCCAGGGGGACACTACACAAGCCTTTCATATTAAATGTACTTGTCCTATATTCCTAGCCTGGAGTCTTCCCAAAGTGAAGTGGTACCTTCGTAAGGAAGGTTTTGGTCACTCAGCTCAAAATAAGCAACTTATCAACACCATAAAGGTCTGAATGGTTAATACTGACACAACACAGTAGTACTGAGGTACAGCATCTCTCCTGTGTGGCAGGGCTAGAAGAATTGGGGTTGTTCAGGCCTTTTAGTGACCTAACTGTGGCCATCCATTCACTGCTTGAAGGGACTCTACAAGAAACACAGAGACTTTTTGTAAGGGCATGTAGTGGCAGGACAAGAGGCAATGGATTCAAACTCAAATAAAGTAGGTTTAGGTTAGATATTAGGAAAAACTTCTTTACTGTGAGGGTGGTGAGGTGCTGAACAAGTTGCTCAGACAAGCTGTGGGTGTCTCATTTGAGGAAGTCCTCAAGGTCACATTGGATGGAGCTTGGAACAAACTTGTTTAATGAAAGGTGTGTCTGCACATGGCAGGGAGGCTGGGACTAGGTGAACCTTGAGGCCCCTTCTGCCAAACCATTCTATGATTCTATGACATTCCCAAGGATCATTTAAAGTTTTCTCTTGAATTTCAAGAACATCACATATAACACTTAATTTTAATTTAAACTTTTAATTTAACTTCAAGTAGCAAATTTTGTATAAAGGTATATAAGGTTTTCAAAATAAAGAAAATTGTCTTCAGCCTCTATGTATTCTGTTCTGTTAGTCTCCATATATCTCCATCAGATAATATAAAACAAAACTATCAGCCAAAATAAGGAAGTGACAACAAAAAGAAAGTAAACAGCTTTATGAATCTAATCTAAGAAAGTCTTGCAGAGAAAAAGAAAACATGTAGCTGAACATACTGTTCTGATTTAAGACCCTTTCTAATAACAATGACTTTGGAAAATTTCTGATTTCATATGATCTCCAAATGAGCATTTTCAGTGAAGCTGAAATTCCTCATACTGAAAAGAAGCCCAAAGAACAAAAGATCAGAAATTCTGTGCTACATATAATGGCTTATATTCATTTGGCTAAGGATAGCAGTAAATGATATAAAAAGGGTTGAAAAAGATATTTCTCAAAAATTATGTAATTTTCTGAATATACTGTCTGGATTCTGTAGGACAGCTTCCAATGAGAAAAATTAGCAATGTTAGCACTAACTTCTACTGGATTAAACTATGTTTAGGATTTTTTGTCTTTTCAACATTGCATTTTGGAAAAACATTCAAACAATATTTTGGAAACTGAGGCAGATTATTTCTAGTGTGGACTAAGGTATGCCAGTGAACCAGTTTCTTTCTGATGTAGCCTATTTTGGTCATGGAGGTTAATAAACAATAAAAGTGACTGATAGTGGTTTAAGTTGCATCCCATTTCCCATTGTCAGTGACACAGCTTCCCACTACTCCTCTGTGCTCACTTGTGGTCACTCTGTGTCTTCAGCAATGCTTTCTCAGCACACACTGCTATTCATCAGCAGTGTCCCACTCCAGGGAAATAAATTGCACATTTCTGGAGCACTTTCGTTTTGCAAAGCAATGAGCTCCCTGTTGCTGTGGTCTGCTAAACAAGAAAAAATATTAAATAGGCCTCTTTTGATGATCCAATAAAATGTACTTCAATAATCATCTCATGACCAACATTCTTAACTGTATATCATGCAGGAAGCATGCCAGGTATCCAGTTTTTTGACTAAGCAGGACATGGGAGTGGTTAGGACAAAGTCCTGAGAAGCCCTACATTTTCCTGTATTTAGGCCAAGTCAGATTTTCTGTCCATGACAGGCAATGCAATATATGCAAAAACAGCTTGTCTTTTTTTTTAATTATCCCTGCTCACTCTCCCTGGTCTAAACAGTTTTACAAAGTAAAAAAAAAAAAAAAGAAAAAAGAAAAAAAAAAGTAGGTGGTAGGATCATTATCCCTGTTTTCAGGGTGAAGTAAAGTTCATTGTCCATGATTTCTGCAAATATTTCCAGATAATGCAATCAATGATACAGAGACTGAAAGGTATATTTGATTCTGGAAATGAAAGAGTGAAACATATAATTAGCTGCCTCAGATAACAGTTTCAGCAGATGGGTAGGAGAGCAATGCTTCTAATGGGCCTTTTTTTGACCCAAGGGAGGTCGTCAATTGCTTTTGCTGACTGCATGCAAAATGGAGGACATCTGGGAGATGAGTCCTTAACAAATGTGTTTATACAGTTTGTCAAACAAGCACATTTGTAGCAACACTACTTTAGTGATTATTCCCGGAAAAGAATCAAAAAGTTCACTAATTGCTGTAAGCCACCTCTCATGACCTGCCAAAGACATACAGGTGTATGAAATCTTCCTTTAATTCTCAAATAATGCTGTACATCATCTTCTGCATACAGACATCTAGCTGTCACATTCTCCCTCCCTCTCCTCTGTGCTCTTTCCCCTCCTCTCTTTGTTCAGTTATGCTACTATTACTCATAGGATCCCTTATTATTTCACAGATGTATTTTGAAAGTTCCTTACATTTTCTCCATCTTACATCTCACTTTTAACACTTGTCTTAAAGTTTTCCCAGGGTCCAAGCAACATTTTTTGCCTGTCAGCATTCTGAATTCGCTTCCATTTTACAGATTATAGTAAAACTTCACATTTTGTTTCCATAGAATTAGGAAAAAAAAATACAGATTTTGAATTCCCTGATAATCCAAAATGTAAAAGTACTTAAACTAAAATTGTTTCTGAAAATGCATTTTCTATATAATTTCAAAATAATTTCTTAATTCAAAATTACTTTGTGAGTGTCCTATCAATTTATTTCACTTTAATTCATGCTTATCATATTGTAATAGAAAAATAATAATTTTTTTTTTTAATCTTTTTTTAAAAAATATACTAAGGGCAGCTTTTGCATAATATTGACTGAAACATCTTATCTCTAGATCAAAGTCTCTCTGGTTTGTGCAATAATAATAAATTTTGACACTGATATTTTGATATATAGAGCAAGAAGATAAGCATCCGGTGTACTAACAGGAGAAACAGCTGGTTTCAATATCTTTGAATACTTTTTTTCAGGACCCTGAAAACTAACATAGCAACATCTGTAGACACTGAGCGTGCCTGTAATACTCTGCTTTCTAGGTTATATTATCCAGCACATCATCACCACAGCTGATCATAAACTACTTCAGGTTCAACAATTACTTCAGAATACAGTCTCTGACTGCATTTAAGATGCTGACATCTTCTAAAGTAAATCCAATATGACTGAGATAAAAGAGAAAAATTGATTATGATAATTACTTTTAAAAATTTATTAATGCAGTTAGTTATATCTCAGTGTTCCTTTGTCATCCTTCTACAAAACCATGTGTTGGAAACTAAAGTCAAAGACAGAAAGATTTTTATAAAATTAAGATAATTATGTGAATCACTTCTCATTGTCTACCAAGAAAGTTTTGCTTTACTGCTCCTCTAGGTTAATTCACAGTGATTTTGAAGTCTTAAAACTTTGTTATCCGTGCACACATTTCTTTTTGGAAATGCTTAAGTGTTCTCTCACCTTGAGGTACATGGAACACATCTGTGGGAGCTGACCCTGGCTGGACACCCACCAAAGCTTCCCTGTCACTCCCCTTCTCAGCTGGACAAAGTATAACAGAGTGTACTGAGGAGACAGAGTACAACTAAAGGCTCATGATTTTAGATAGGGATACTCACCAATTACTGGTCATGGGCAAAACTTAGAGGAAATTAATTTATTACCAATTAAACCAGAATAGGATAATGAAAGAATGAATAGGCTAATAAATGAAACCAAAACTTAAAATATCTTCCCCCACCCCTCCCTATTTCCTGGGCTCAACTTCAGTCCCAAATTATCTCCCTCCTCCTCACCAGCAGTGCAGAGGAATGAGGGTTGTGGCTTGTGGTGCATTCAACACACATTGCCTCTGCCTCCCCTACCTTTGTAGAAGGAACCTCATACTCTTCCACTGCTTCAGTTTGGGTCTCTTCCAAGGGGTGCAGTCCTTCAGGATCTGCTCTAGCAAGGGTACCCCATGGGCTCACATGTTCTGCCAAAATATTTGCTATGTAGTCTGGTTTCTCTCCAGTGGGTACAGGTCCTTCTGTCCCCCAGCACAGGCTTCCCATGGGGTCACAGCCTCCTTCTACCTCCTCTGGTGTGGGCTTCTGCACAGGCTGCAGGTGGCCCTGCATGGGCTGCAGGGCACAGCTGCTTCACTGTGATCTGCACCAGGGGCTACAGGACACAGAATCTTAGCTCTGGTGCACAGAGCACCTCCTTCCTGTCCTTCTTCACTGACCATGGTTTTCCTCTACATGTTGTTACTCCTTTCTTCTCTGGCTGAAATTTGATCCTGCAGAGTAACTTCCCCCACTTTTTAAATACATTATCCCAGAGGTTCTACTGCCATCACTGATGGTCTCAGCCTTGGCAGTGGCAGGTACATCTTGGAGCCAGCTGGCATGGGTTTGGTTTAGGCACTTACACAGAAGCTTCTGACAGCTTCTCGCAGAAGCCACTCCTGTAACCATAACCCCCACACTACCGAAAACTTGCCACACAAGCCCAAAGAAATGACATACATAAAAGACAGATATGCATCATATTAGAATGCATATTAGATGCACTAAATTAGAATTTAAGTATTGAAGTATTTCTTCTAATTATGCTTTAATTATTCTTTAGTCATGTATTCAATGTTTCAACTGAAAGTATCTCATGTGCACAGTTTATTGAACAGATTTTCTGAAAGTCAACAAAAGAAAAGCATGTTGTGTTATGGCTTCAGATAGGAGTTTGCAAAGGGAACAAAAGGTATTTTTTCCCTCTAGCACATGCTGCAGCATATTTACTCTAATTAGGAGGGTTGTCTTTTCCTCTTGACTCTATGACTGGTCATAAGTAGAGGATAGAGGAAAGTCTGGACTGGCACTCTTAAAGTAGTACAGAGAATATCCTTTTCCTTTTTCCTGCTTGCTGTTAGATTTTGATTTTCTGCCACCATTTCAGATTCAGAGGGAATTCATCAGGGTAAATTGTCAGGGAGCTTATCCATCCCTTGCTTTTCTTCAGGGACTTCAGACTGCCATGTTTATGTCAAAGCTTCCAAACTCTGAGCCTTAAGCCAGGCATGAGCATCATCTCATACAACACAAACTGTATGACAGAATCTTCAGGGACTGAGAAATGAAAGACATGCATCACACAGTTCTGAAAAGAGGGAAACAGCACTTGAGATATGACAAAGGCCAGCTGAGGTACCTGCTGCTCCACTAGGAGACATGTCTGGGCAGCATTTGAAGCTACGTCACAAGATAAATCTGGTGTCTCTAGGATCTCCAAAGTTTATTGTCTTGTATTTCATGGGGAATTTGACCACAGCCAGACACAAATCATCAGGCAGAGGAGCTGCACTTGCTTAGATTATACAGTTTGTGACACACAGATTGGTCACCCTGCTATATAGTCTCAATTTCCAAGGTCTCTTGGTGTTTTTTCAAGAGATATAATCAGAAAGAGTTTGATGTCAATGATTCCTTCCTGTGTTTCTAAATTCTCATTTCTGTGGGTATGGAAGCCCTCCTGAAGACATTGTCCTGATTTCAAAGGTGCACAAGGATATTTGCATGCATTTCTTTGCCTAACCCAGATAGTTACATCAGACTGTGAATTTCAGCAGCACTTGCTGTCACTCAGCCAAAGACTCAGCCCTTGCTGCTGCTCCTGTCTCAAGTCACCAAAGCTTGCATCCCATTCTTCTCTCACATCTGCCCAGGGAAATTTACAGAGGTGTGTTTTGAGGATGTGTTTTGAGAGGAGAAAAAGTTGTGCCATCAAAACAAAAGAACAGAAAAAGAGTCAGGATGCAGAAAAGGATGACAACAGTTATGACACCCAAAAAAACCTCAAACAAAAACAACCAAAGCAAATAAAACCAAGATCAAACCAAAACCACAACAACCAGAAAAAAACAGTCAAACAAAAAAAGAGTAAAAATGTCTCCTACAGTGTTTAATCTGAAAGTGCCTGTCATCTGCCCAAGCTTTAAAAAATAAAAGGGTTTTTCTCTCTGTGACTCACTGAACAGGTGAATGAACCTCTAAACAAACTGAAGCCCTCAAGGTGACAAACTGTTCAAAACTTTAAATAAATCCTTTAAACCCGTGTCCCTAATCACACCTATGTCCATTTGTATATGGCCAGTAGAGACAGTAGGTTTGTAGCCGAAATGAAGGCTGTGAGCGGATGTAAATTGTTCAGCTGAACATACAGGGGTGTCTGGGGAATCTGCACAGGCAAGCTATAGTATTGCTTTTGGGGTAAAAGGCAAGCTTTGCCCAAGATCTATAGCTTTGTACTGAGAAATGGCTAGTAATCCTTAAGAATGTGCAAGGGAAGGAAATATTCAAAATACGTATTTACTTATTTTTAAAATGTACTATTTCAAACAGAACAACAGTAGAATAACAAATGAAATATTTTGTAAACATAATAATTTAAATAATATAATGGATTTACTAACCTATATGTAAGGGACAATAAGCAAAGTATTCTGTACTAAGATTCCCTTCTGATATGCTGTCATGGGGTGGCTTTACCTTTAAGGTGGTTTTGAGAGTTAAGGAAGTTGAAGCTGCTGGTGACTGATGGGAGTCTTTTCTCCTGACCAATTATCGGTCATTTCTAAGAATTGACAGCAGTTTTAACCATTGAAAAGTGAGATCCACCTGTGAACACCACCTTAAGACCCAAGCCTGGGAATTTCTTTGTCTCTTTGTTTCCTGGCTGTGGAAGGT
>NC_031799.1:24579009-24584272 GCF_001522545.3 Parus major
AGAAATAGAAAGCTATAACAGAAATAGCTTTTTTGTGGAAAACTCCATAGATTAGCAGAAGAAGACTTCTGTTTCTCTACAAAGACTGATGAAAAGACTCTAGCAGGAATTGGGACTGTTTTAAACACCAAAGTTCCAAAGTTTTTTGTCTCTATGTTGTCATGTGAACAAGGGAATGGTGGGTAGTAGGGGATAAAAAGGGTTTTCTGGAAGTTTATTCTGGTGTTCTTATTCTTGTAGTTTTGTTAATAAAATTCCTCTATTCCTTTTTAAGTTTTAAGCCTGTTTTGCTCTTCCTCTAATCCATATCTCACAGCAAAATAAATAAGTCTTCTAGTAATTTTTTTAGTTACTGCTTTAAAACCACGACATATGCTTATAGAAAGCACAATAGCAAAAGTGAGTTAAGTGAGTTAAAAAGTTAAAAATTTAAAAAGTGAGTTAATCCAAGCTTTTTTCTCTGTGAAGAATACCAGGTTTTTTACATATTACTCTGCATTTTAGACATATATCTTGTGGACAGTGTGCCAGAATGAACACGCCAGTATAACATGCCAGCAAAGCATCTCTTAACAACAGAGTAATGTGTGAGCCTGTTGTAGTGTGTCTTACCTTACCATTCTAATGTTTTAATTTAATGACATTTTACTGGCTAGCATTTCTTTCCCTTTCCATATTTGCATATAATTACTCTTTGTAGTTTCTTCTCTGTGGTTTGTGGCACCCGCTACAGCTGGAATATTTTTTCTTTAGGATCTCATAAGCCATAAAGATTTCTTTTGTGCTTGCAAAATGTCCTTGGGCTCATTTTTTTCAAAATCCTGCTACATTATATCAAGATATACAGAAAAACTTACGCTGGCAAATTTTTGCTAAATAAGGAAAACTTTTCTCTTTTTCTTTAAAATCCCCTTATTATAACAACACAAGTGGAAGTTGAAAATCAGGATTCAATTTGATCTCAAAATTATTTAATACTTGGCAGCTAGATTCCAGCTACAAACATTGCTCTCTCTCTCTGTCTCTGTAATACCATATATTGAATACTTGGCACAGGGTGTGTGGTAAATATTCCCACAAATTTTTGTCCTTCAATGATAATAAATGTTGAAAACAATTACAGACATCAATAGAAATATTCACAAGAAAGCATGTAGAAGGAATAAGGACAGTGATATTTGACCTACACAGTACTTTCACATAAGATCTCCCCTTTGTTCCTGCTGAGCAACAACTGAAGTTCAATTGTAAATGGTCTAGCTATTGCTTTGAAGAATAGAGCATTTATTGAGCTATGACAAAGAGAAATGTGGTGGAGGGGACTGTACTGTGTAGCTATTTGTAAGTGATTAGATGGCAAATCTCTATGAGCAGACAAATGTTATAGCAACTCTCTCTGGGTTGGTTGGGCAGTCTATGTGACCAGTAGTGGTACTGCAACATGTGGAGTTTGTCCATGAAATATCTCAGTATAACATACTAATAGGACCTCCTTGCTCAAGGGAGCAAGCACTCTTTTGCTAAGTCCAGAGTCTGACAGCTGAGACACTCTAAGTCTTGGCATGAATGGGATGGAGAACTACAAATGGTGAAGTTACATATTTTCATATCAAGAATTTGGTCAGAGGCTGTTAAAGCCAAAACTCTTCCAATATGTCAAGTCCATGGAAACAACCAGCCCTGATCCCGAGAAACTCAGAGGCTCTGTTACTGCATGAGGTGCTGTCAGTCTTTCTCCTTTGGCGACAGAGACTACATCTGTCCGGGTCACCGGTCTGTGAGCTGGTTTGCTGCAGCTGCTAATAAGGGTGTTGTTACACCACATTACCACCATCTGCTTGTTGGATCCAAGAGCTGCTTCTCACTGAGTATAAAAATTTTAAAGTCTTTGGGGCTGAACCCAAATCTTTAACTTTAACAAGCTGGACACACGCTATTTTAAGTGGCAAAGTTTTTATCTATTTGGGACTTGCAGGCATTTCTGAAGTAGCAGTGAAACAGCCTTAGCCTCAGATGTCTCTTCAGAATTGTCAAATACTCACACAGCTAATCTACTCTCTATTCTGTTACAAGTTTGCCTTATATTCTATTACAAGCTTCTTTCATTCTATGGTTGCTGTAAAATCCACATAGCACTTGCTAGCTTCTATGAAGAGTACAAACTCTGCAAGTACATTATTCCCAACAAACTTTGCAGTGGTGTAGGGATGATTTGGGCACTTCACCAAAGAAGAAGAAACTCTGCAACTCTAAGATCCAACCTATGCATGCACAGCCTATGAGCTCTCTAGGACCCCTTGGCAGAACACTCCAACAACCTGATGCCTTAAGTTTTAACTTTCATATTTTCCAGATTCTGTACTACATTGGTATATAACTCTGAACTTCATATAAAGAGTTAGGAACTTCCCTTCACAGTTTAGACAAAACAATAATTTTCCAGCCCAAGAATCAAGGACACTGTTGCAGCTTCAGGCCCAAAAAGTATAAGCACTGGTGAATTGAGAAGAGCAATATGAGAAGATGTGACTTCATAACTTGAAGCTGTAATTAACAATTAACCCCAAAATATAAGCAGACCAAAACATATAAAAGAGTGAAAAAGTGTGACCTGTCATCCATCTTGTGTCTCTCTTGGGTCCAGCTTGGGCAGAGCCACATCCAGGTTCTTGTACTGCCCAAGGTGTATCCTTTGAAGGCCTTTTAATAAATACCTACTTTATTCCTTTAGCACTGTCTAGCCTCTGCTCCAGGTAGCCTCTGAAGGCATCAAACCAAAACCAGTAAAGCTTTTATTATTCTTCCCAGAATCTCAACAATAATCACCAGCCCAGTCAACAGCAAGGAGCGAAAAAACAAAATTTTCATTTTGTAATTCCAGTTTTTCTTAAGATGTTGTTTGGCAAAAGCAAACAAACTAGCAAATAAACCCCACAAATTTTCAATTTAAAAGCCTATTTTGCAATTACTATCAAGACTCTCACTGAAAGATCTGCTGGCAAGAAATTTCCATGACAAAATACAAGCTGAAGGGAACTCAAACAACTTGGATTTTTACGGCAATTTAATGCTACTCTAAAAGCAAAGGTTACTGTTCTGGCATTTGTAGTGCCTATGCACAGGCAATTGCAGTTTAGTTATAATATTTAACTATTATGGCTTAAGCTTCTAAAAAAACCTGCATGTTTGTGCCCTGGCATTATAAAAGGCTGATCTCAAGGTCAGTTCAGTAAATTACCGTGGGTAGAGCTTGGATCAGGAGCTTGGAAGAAAAGGCATACCAGTGTTCAGTAGAGCATTCTAAACCCAAATATGTTCTCTCACAAGAAAAGATTTTGAACACAGAGCTCTAAATATAAGGAGTGTTATTGGAGAGAAAAAGCAAATGCAATAAACAGTAAATTTTGAAAACTAAGCCTACCAGCATGCAGCACATGCTTTGAATAGCTTGGAACCTAGGCCTCCACCTTTGGCAGGAGCATCAGTTGAGGCAGCTGGCTCTAATACCTCCGTAGGTTGCTGTTTGGGTTTACTGCACTCCAGCTTCTGGCTGTGCTGATATCCTCTCTCTAAGGTCATTTCCAGATATCTTATCCATCAAGCAGTTTGTCATCTCCATATTGCCACTGCTTCCACTGCCCCTTCTTTACCACTACAGATTAGCATAGTGGAGAAGGAAACACTTTACAGTCAGTAGGACTCCAAAAATTATTTTACTTATTAATTAATTTATGTTTTTATTTATCAGCACATAAATTTAATAACACTGTCCCATGGCCCTGCATAATAAGTGAACAAGATTTGGCCCATCCAAACATCTCTCCTTGCCTGCCAGCAGATTTTTTTCTCCAGCTCAACACTTTTCTGCAGCAGGTGACTTGTCAGCATTTATCTTGGAGCAGTCTGGCTTTCCAATGGAAAATACTTATCTCCGCCTCTAATTCCTCAAAGATTTTCTTCTGTTAGACCTTAGTCTACCACTGTTAAAAAATGAATCGCATCCATTACCCCTGAATCATGCTTCTGAACAAACACACATTCATTTACAAAATCTAGGGTGCACCAAACAAAGATTCCCTAAGTCATAAGAGTGGTGGAAGCAGACTGTATCAGTTTTGCATGCAGGCTTTTTCAAAGTTCCCATCCTGGAGGCAGGGGAAGGGAGAGTATTCAGCAAAATATGACCCAGATTTCATAAATACGGTAATTCTTTATCAATATGTGTACTTAGAGTCCAGGACACATGCTTTGGACAGGTGAAGAAGAAGAAAACTTGAATAAACATCTCTCCTTTAAAAAGAACTCATCATGATTTTTGCTTTTCTTAAATATTACCTATCTTTTCTTACACCCACACATACGTGTGGCTCCAAGATCCCCATAGCTTCTAGCTTTTCCGTTGCTTTCCTATTTCCTATTTTTTTTTCGTGCATATAAGAGGATGAATTATTGAGGAAGTAACATGGAAGCATGATTCCTTGGAATGCTGTTGCAACCTTACTAAATGTAGGGGAAGACATGCGACAGGAGACTGCAGCAGAAAAGGATCAGTCTTGCACTGGCCTGTTTATGGAATTATCTTCCATGGAATTAAGAAATTTTACCCCGTCTTGCTCGTGCTTCTCTGCCTGATGTTGCTCATCACCTCTGTGCGCACGTGTGTGTGTGTGTGTGTACCTCCGAGGGGATTTTCTGTTTTCCTTCTCCCACCCCTGCCAGTAATTACCAACACACAGTACCGGGGAAGGTAGAAGGAGGGAGAGCTCTAAGGGGCCTACCAGCAATTCAATAGGGCTTTGATTTAACAGCTCCGAGTCCTTTGAAAACATTTTGCCAAGAAAAGCTTGCCATCAACACGTATAATCTCTTATCAGGGGCCATTGAAAGCCTGGGCTCCGAGGTTAATTCTTCCATCGCAATGAGTTTCAATCAGTTCAAAACTCACATCGAGATGAAAGCTACGAAGCCTTCTCGCCCGGTTTGTCCCGCAAAACCCACTGAGATCAACCGACTGGGGAGGATTAGGGCATGCTCATCTGCTGGCTCTCCAGCAGGACGGGCAGGCTCAAAAGAAAAACAATAATTAGGGATAATTGCTTGTGTCCAAACACAGGCATTAAAGACCCTTTCCCCTTTGGTACTTTGTGAGCTGGAATGAAAAAGACACCCCCTGTTTTGACAGCTGGGCAGGCGAACAGAGCTGGTGACAGATGAAGCGAGACGTCCCCGGGCCCCCGCGGCGCAGCGGGGCGGGGCGGGGCGG
>NC_031799.1:24584751-24589928 GCF_001522545.3 Parus major
CCGCGGGAGGGCGGGGGCCGCGGGGAGCCCGTATCGAGACTCCTATCTACAAGTGTTACGTTCCTTGTACGCTTAATCGACAAATGCAGATCAGATGGGAACAGTAAGGCGCTTCAAAACAACTGACTAAAATTACGCTCTTGAGCTGTAATGTATACAACGGCATGAGTGATTAATTAGGGAAACCCACATCCGACAACAACGATTTCTGAAAGGAATCTTGGAAAACACTGCAGATACAGCTGGGGTCCAGATTAATACATTTATCTAATAAAGCTATTCCCGGTCGCCTTCTGTCTCTCGCCTGGTCCTGTCAACTTCTTCTAGCTCGCATCAGGATCCGGTCAGGCAGCGCTCTGCTGGCCTAATCGGACCAGATAAACTTCTAAACAAGAGATTATATTCGTGTGTTAATGGTCTATACAATAGATTAAGACGTTGAACAATAAAATAACAGGCAAATGTTTTACTTTTCCACTGGGGAAGTGAAGCAAAGTTATGATTTCTCGTCTGCGGAGCGGAAATGAAAATGTAGCTATATTCCTTCAGAAGAATGAGGCACAGCGAGAGTGTTTCGTAAACGAGGTCTTTAGCAGCAGCACCACCGCTGCGGCTGCGGCGCTTGCAAACATAAATCAAGATACGTTTTTGGAACTGTTGTAGATTAGGTAGTGTGTTACTATACACCAGGCTAAATTGGAGCACGGATTACCGTACAAAACTGGTCTGAAGGGTGACGGGGAAAAAGGGGAGGATGGAAAACGGTAATATATCTAATTCCAGCAGAGCAGACTCCACTGCTAGAGGTCACCTCCGGTGGAAAAAAAAAAAAAAAAAAAAGTGGGAAAAAAAAAAAAGTTGCTAATTCCTTGCAAAATCCCAAACACCCGAAACCTGGGTGACTTCAGAATACTCCGAGAAATAACGTGAATAGGAGGGGTTTTAACTCCCGATCTTATTTTACAGAGTTAAGACAAACTTACAAGCGATAGCAGCTTTTCTTTCAATTTATTCTGGATTTTATGCATTCTTTGGAGCTAAACTAAATCTGTCTTCGTAGGAAGACAGTATATATTTGGGGGGGGGGGGGGATCACATTAAAAATGTTAAGGAAAATTAAAATTGCAGTCTGATTTCAGACCTCCAAAACAAGTAAGCACGTAAATTGCCCACATCCGTGCTCCCATTCCCCCAAGCCGAGGCAGGCGCAGCACCACGCTGGGCAGGCTGCCGCTGCCTCTGCCTCTGCCCCCGCTTCGCCTATGCCGTCCACACCGGCAACACCGCAACCCCATGCAAAAGTCAGGATAGCAAACTCTGGAGGGAGATACGGTTTATCACATTCGGGCAATACTAGCGAGAGCATCTTCGGGGTTGTTTTTTATTGTTGCTCCCTTTTTTCAGCTGCATAAAAATAATGAGTGGAAGTTCGAAGGCAGAAACATTAAAATAAGTACATTACAACGCAAAATGCAAGCCCGGTCTCACGGGGAGAGATGCAGCACATCTCCGTACTTTCTTAATATTGATTGCAAATATCTATGGATCGGAAAATGAAACAATTATTAAACCAAAAAATACTTAATCTTAAAGTATCTCTAAATTATTTTAATTGTATGAGACACCTCTTTGACAGTCTGGATCCCCATCACATAACAGGTTGATATTTATATGCGATAGTGTGTGGGTGTGTGGTGTGTGATTTCTTTTCTTCTTTCCCCCAAGGGTAAAGTCTTGACAGCTGTTTCTCACAAGAATCGTTTGGGCGATTTCTGTGGAGAAAAATGAACAGCTTACTGGCGTTATTTCCTAGCCCAAATGCCTGCTGCAACCTCACAGGCATGACTCGATCCCTAACCCGTCTCCCATCACCAAAATTACATGGCAAAATCCCAATTCTTTTCTTCCTAACTTTCACTTCCTCTGATTACACAAGTTTTGACAACCTGAAGAGCCCTGATAGAGACCCTACTCTGACTCCCGGGAGTCAGTCAAGTCTGCCCAAATCCTCTACTATGCTGCCGTACTACCGTGTTCTCTGCTGCTGGATCAATACATTTTATTGGTAGTCTGTGCAATATTCGTGGTTGTGATTATAATGGTAACAATCATCTGTGTCTTGCTAAATGCCATAGTTCGTTCTGAAAAACGACTAGAAATCATAACTATAGGTATGAAAACACTGAGATCAAGTAATATTCTCCAGATTTTCCTGGGCAAGCTTCCTACTTAGTGCACGATCAAACCCCAAGCAAGAAACACTGAACTTCTGTGTAGATGGTAGTCTGGATTTTAGGGGAGGAACAACAGTCCTCTCAATCTACTGCTAACCAGCATTAGAGCACAAATAAGAGGACATCTCGGGTTTGTTCCTTCAGCTTCTCTGTTCCTAAGAAGCTCTAGAATAAAAGTAAGAAATTAAAAGCAAAGAGGAAATACGACTGGCGTGGAATTTGTCTTGTGCAAGTGTACTTCCGATCTTATGCTTATTGCAAGTATAGATATGGACAAAGTGAACGGAAATTTTAAGGAGTACTTTTACATTTCCTTTTAAAACGAGGTCACTTATTCTTTGACTACCACTGTGTGACAGTGTGTCACGGTCAAGCTCCTGCACACATCTGATTATGCGGATCAGAACCGTAGGCTGTATCAGTACCTGGTGCTGGTGCATTCTAAATGCTACACTGCGTAGCTAGCTTTTTAACTTTTTTTTAAATTTATTTACTTTTTCTGTTTGTCTAACACAGTTTATGCCAGGTGGTTTTCTTTCAAATTAATAAAGATGTGTCAATAACTGTAAGAATAAGTTTGTGTCAAGTTTTAGTTGAAAAACGGAATTTGACAATGTCACAGTAGAATATTTCAACAGCTATTTACCATCAAAAAAGTTCAGCTTCCAGAGTTATGTACCTTGTACTACAGTTCATAAACTTGATTTATGATGAAACCGAATTGCTGGATTTTACTGCTCTGGCCCTCCCAGCTGGTAAGAATTTGACTGCAACATGTGGGATTTACAGTGAGCGAAAGCAGCATTATATCGAAAGCTTCCCCTATACGCATGATTCCAGTCAACAGGTAGCGGAGAACTCAAAACCAGATTTTCGCCGTCGGATGTCACAGAGGAGGTTTGCCTTCCCCGCTGCTGTCCGGTCTGCCCGGTGCCGCACGTACAGCCGAAGCGTCCCGGCGGTGCATTTCAGGAAGCGGAGAAAGCTCACACCGACGACGCGCTCTCCGGTTCGGAGGCTGCCGGCGGACAGCCGATGGGAGGCGGTGAGCCCAGGCGGCGGTGCCGCGCTCCCCGCCCTCGGGTGCTCACACGCCGCCGACGGAGGTCGAGGGGAAAGTGCGGGAGATGAATTTTCAGGAGTAAATATTTTCCCAAGCATCCGCCGTTGTCCCAGTGCAATCGCATGGACGCAGGTCAGGGAAGGGGATGGAGTTTGTGACAGTTTGATATCCCAATGTTTGTGCCTGGAACAAGTTGTGGATGTAGCCATGAAACCTGGCGTGGTTTAATACATCAGACTGGACAATAAGAACTATTCTGTGTAAATCCCCGTATCGCGGTTCAGTCCCTCATAAAATCCGCCCGGCGCAAGATACCGTGAAGGATGAATGCGCTGTAACCAAAGCATTAAAACGTTATTACTAACAAAACGGCTGAGAAATCAGAACGCCGCCCCTTCGCAGCCCCCCCACCCTCCCGAGGGGCGCACGGAACTCTCTTTGCTGTCGCTCCCCCCGCAGAGCCGCTCGCATCCTCAATGCGCTGCTACCGGCGTTACCGCCCCTCGGGGACACCGCGGCCGGGGGCTCCCGGGAAAAGGACCCTGGGCTCCCGGGAAAGGGACCCTGGGCTCCCTGCTTCCACCCGGACTCTGCGGACACGGATGATGGAGGGGACATCGCTTCTGCGGGGCTTCAGCTATGTCCGCTCTGGGGTCAGCGGACGTGTGAGGATATCCTCGGGGGTCTCAATGGGCACAGCCCTGCTTTTTTTCTTCCTCCGACCCTCTCCTTTCTCCCCCGGACCTCTCTGCGGCTGTCCTAAAATGTGCGGGGTCTTACCGAGGAGCCTGGCAGAGGGCTACCTATCAACAGGAAAAAAAAAAGGTGTTTCAAGCCTGTGCGGAGGAGCCGCCCAAGAAAGAGCGGCTTTGGCTGTCTGTGCCACGGAGGAGCCGTGGCCAAGCGGCGGGAGAGGGTACCTCTGGTACAGCCCCCCTCCGCCCGCCGGCTCCGAGCACCGCGAAGAGACACCCGAGGGCATTTTTGAGGGTGACAAGTACAAACCCGTGGAAAAGTCAGAGAGGAAGGGAGGGAGAAAAGGAAGGAGGGAGGAAAGTAGGGAGGGAGCGAGAGATGAAGGGACGGAAGTGGAGAACATTTGTGAGAGTGCAAAACCCGTGCTGGTGAGGAAGAACTTGGCTTTGGAAGCACGGAACTGTATCTTGCCAAGGTGATAATTAGAAAAAATATTCCTTCAACTCAAAGTTTCTATAGGTTTAGGGTTTTGTTTTGTTTTGTTTGTAGGTTTGAGTTTTTGTTGTTTCTGTTTGCTTATTTTTTTTTAATTTCCCTTATCCTCTGGCCCCCCTTTACCCTCCCCCGCCTCCGTCCTCATACAGCACTAGTTCATGTAAGATTTCGACAGCTGTTTCCATCCTTCATCCGGAAAACCCACTAATCTGAGTTGCCTTTGCAGTGGCTATTTACAGGCAATTATAGGATAGGCATATGTTACCAAAAAGAAGGAATGAATGTCGTCTTCAGTCTTCTTTCATGCTTTTAATTAAATGGTTCTCTCTGTTCATGCACACTTAATCACTTTTCTTTTTTACTTGCCTCCAAAGAAAGCTCTTTGCTTAAAAAATGCTGCCATACTGTAAATTATAAAGATCTCCGTTTTTTTACTGCAGTCCTCGGGGCTCAGTGAAAGGTGATGGTTTCACTTCAGACAATTCATACCTTGATAAAAAAGAGCCAAATAATGATTAATGACCATATTTCACTGCAGGGGTTCACATGGAAGGGAGAGAATATTCTGTGTGGCCAGCCACAGCCTGTGCTCCACCTCCACACCCTGGCTCTTTGGGTGGGTGCTTGTAGACCATGGGAGTGTTGGAAGGGTGCTGTAGAAACAGAATGTGAGTTCCTCTTTTTTCTTT
>NC_031799.1:24590098-24601339 GCF_001522545.3 Parus major
TTCTTTTTTCTTTTCTTTTCCTTCTTCTTCTTCTTCTTCTTTTTCTTCTTTTTTTTCTTCTATGTAAACAGGTGCCTTTCTATGTAAAAAAAAGGAATTCAGAGATTGAAGTGAGCAACATCAGTGGTTTTGGGGCTTATGGCTTCTTATGGATTCAGTATTTTAATTGTTGTTTCTCTCACTGTAGAGATGCGAAGTCAAGAAGCCAGTGAGAGACAATCACAGGCAAAACTGTCTCTTTTGTTAAGAAATAATAAAGGAAAACATTGCAAAAACACTGTTACAGTCTCAGAAGCAGTTTAATTCTTGTTCACTTGTGCTTTTACCATACAGATACTATTTGTAAAAATTTCTCTTATTAAAATTGTTACTTTTCATCTGAGGTCTCTATACATGCTATTTCATGATTTTCTGCTGTGCACATCCTTTATTTGTGGTTCATAAAATTTACAAAGCCGGATTTAAAAATAGACCCTTGCTGAGAATAAGTACAGGGAGAACAAATCTACTATTAAATAACATCTTCTCTGCTCTAGATGAACTGTTCAGAAGCAGAACATGAGGTGACTACTCTTTTGCAGTAACATGGGCAAGACGAGACCCCCCCACACATCCCGATAACTCTACTGCAAGGGATCAGGACATTGAGAAATCTTAACGCTGCAAATGCATTTTTGTAGTTAATTGGGGTGGTTTTTGTTTTGTTGTGTTGTTGGTTTTGTCTATTTGTTTGTTTTGTTTTTTAATACAAATCTCAGTAACAGTGTCATTTTCATTCTCTTTCTCAGCTCAACCTAGCCCTCCTTTCTCTAGATGAAAATGTTTCTTTTCTCTTAAGCTCTTCAAATCATACCTTTCTTCTTTTTACAGACTTTTAGGACCCTCTCTGTCATTCCTGAGAGCCACTTGATAATAAGAGACATCCTTTCAGGGCTGTGCCTTCAGCCTTGACCGCAGTCTGCATGTCTCCAGTCTGACATACTGAGGATTCAAGGGACACACTGTATGAAGGTCCAGACCAGGAAGAGTCAATCCAAATGACACTGAAGTTTGAACTGTATCATTTCCTTCTTTCTAAAATATTTATTGAAGGCAACATTTCATTAATTGGAAAAAGAACAGGATATTTCTATTGATGCAAGTGTATACCACAATTTATAGCAATTACAGACCAGTGTCATAGTCAAATGTCAACTTAAAAGAATCAGATATTTCAGCAAAAAAGAAAGCCTGTTATAGGGTTGGAGAGGAAGGGAGAAGAGCTAGAATTAGGAGGTTTTTAGAAATCTAAAATAAGAGGCAGATCTGATTGCATTTGAGATTTTGCCATTTCTTATTTTATCCTTGTGGTTTACCAATTCCTCACTAAACAATAATAGACATTCCTTCATAATTTGATATTTAGCTCTTAAAACAATTCAGCATGTTCCAGATATAAGTTAATTAAGGCCCCACCTTAAATCAAATGCTTGCGTGTAACAAGTCCAAGTCCCAGTTGTGTGGGACAATTTCTCTGCTGCTTTGAAACACTGGTGTGGTGTGTTTGTCCACATAACATGAGGGAATTCCTGGGCTCTTTGCAGGCAGTCTCTGCAGATCTGGGCCTTTCCCTTTGTTAGGCACTTGCCATGTGATCCTTGTGGAGGACTGGAAAGGGCAGCCTTGTAACAACATTATTTCAGGAGGATAATAAGTAGCCATCATAAATTCCTTTTTTAATAGTTTATTGCCGGTTGTAGTCTATTGACAGTGCCTGCTTTATAGCATGGAGGAAAACAGTTCCTTGTTGGCACTAGTCACTAAAACTGTTTGATAGCTCTGGCCCTTTTTAGTGCCTTCAGAAAAAACCTAGTGGCTCATGAAATGAATCATAAATAGCTGAGCTGAAGTCGAACAAAAGACAGAAAAAGGGAGGAAAAACCAGTCTTGCGCTTACTGAAATATGTTTATTTTGGACAATAATCTATTAACTAGTTTAACAAAGATACCTTAAGGCTCAATCCTGCTGTCTTAGCTGGAAGAAAAAAAAAATAAATTCCATGATGATTGTCTCTTGGGTCTTTATAAGAAGACTGTTCAACAAAAATTGCTTTTCTTCTAGCTTAGAAATAGTACATACAAAACTCTTATGTCCCAGAATTCACCTTTTTGAAAGAAGAAGCAAAACATACTAATGCTTAGAATTGTCTTACCGTCACTGTCGTGTTGTGTAACATCAGACAATTTATGCAATCTATTGGGGTAGTATACAATAGTATTTAGAGACGGCTGAGAAAGAACTGAATGCCCAGCGGGTCTTACAAAATTTTGTCTAGGCAGCTGTGTAACATCTCTAGAAATTCACATACCTACTATAAATCATTTTACTCTAAACTCTAAAACCATCACTCTTACATAAGTCTGTTGAAAATCCAGAAATCCAAGTGTCCAGGTCAATACCAGGATGTGTAGGAGGACTTGTCATCTCTAAGGGCGCTGCTGGATAATTTTGCTAAAGGTTGCTACCCAGTCTTTCTTTTTCCTCTTTTTGTCCCCAAGGACTGATGAATGCAATCCTGAGATTTCAGTTTCACACAGAAGTATTAGTCTAAATTCTTGTCAGTTTTGTCCCTAACCAGTACTTTCCTATGTGACCTACATGAACAGTGGAATTCTAAGCCCTCTAGGAGACACCAAGAAGATCAGACTTTGGACCTAATTTATTTTAAATGAAGTATGTTGCCAGATGTCAGCTTGAAATACAGGACTGAATGATGGAGCCTGTTATATACATAACAGTGTGACAAAAGTGAGACACCTGAGTTCAGTGTCCTTCTCAGTCTCAGAGGCTGAAAATTTTTAAATTAAATCTATGCTTCTTATTTGTCATGAGAATATCCAAGCCATTGCCCTTAGTGCAGACCTGCACTGCCAGTACAAAGGGAGTACAGCTCTGCATGCTTTATTTTCAGGCATTCAGTTATGCTTCTGATACCTGCGTTCTGTTCTGCTAATACTTCTAGTTTAATGCTTTTGGTTTTAATATCTCAGAAGAGGACTCAAAGCCCCAGAACTCCCATGCTTTCCAAGTGATGTTGTTCATGAGGGTTGAACAGTGCTTACTCACTGTGTCTACACTCCTCACTCCACATAGCTAGAATATAGAATGTCAGTGCTTTTATGGATAAGGCAGATGCAGGTTTGAGCCACCAGTCACTGTGCAAAGGAAATGAAGCCATCTTTCCTAATTCCACAGAAAATATGTTTCTTTAGATTAGTTTTTTTTTTTTTACTATATAGGTAATGATAACATTTTCTTCACCTGAGGTAACCTCATACTCTGTGTATGAACAATATGATCCAAATGAAGTATTAGGCCATACTGCCTATGAAGGTGAAGACAGTTTATATACACATACATCCATCAGGTGTTTAAACAGAAAAAATCTGGATAAGACTTCATTTGCTTCCCTTACCCTAGCATTCTTTGTGATCCCCTTCAGTGCTCCCATCTTGTAACCACTTAGGCCCTCTTCTTATTCTTCCTATTAGATGGACATGCACTGTAGAGGAAACCTGGACAATTCAGGCTGAATTTTTGATTTCAGTCCAGACAGACTGGTGTTCCCCTCATTTCTGTCGTCTTTCATTCTTTATTTTGTTGCAGTCTCATGATTTTATGGGGTGAGAATCTGTGATTTTTATTTCCCCCAAGTAGGCTGCACATTGCTATATATCCTGCATTGTTCACTTCAGGATTAGATTTCTCTTGAATCCTGCTTCTGGACACTTCTCCTGATCACCATACATGTCAATCTACTCCTCCACCAAAAAACTTTGTGTGCATGATTTAAGATTGGCAGTGGTTCTCAATTTTGTCCTAGGGCCAACACGTAGCATTGGCCTGCCTGATGACTTGAAATCCTGTCCCAGCCTCTCTTTTCATATCACCTCCTCAGTGACACCATTGGCTGTAGAAGAAGACCCAACATCTCTGGGTTTGGTGCAAGGAGAGACAGAGGTGCCTTTCTTTTAAAACTTTTAGTGACGAATCTTGATGGCACCAATTTTGGTGTGCCCTGTGGTAGACTTCTCTGAGAAGTGTATGGACTCTGATCTGTTACAGAATATGTTTGAAACCTCAGAAGTGGCTAGGGAAATCCAAGCAGAAGTCAATAATGAATATCAGATCACTCCTTCAGATCTGGCACTTTTTTTTTTATTCCCTATGTACTTTTAAGACCTAAGGGCATTAATAAATTAAACAAATACTGCAGTAATCCTGTCTGTTATTTGTCAGCAACCTGAAACTGCAGATGAAAGGTATGATGGATGCCAAAATGAGTATGCAATGCATATTTGGCCTGGTTTTGCTATGCCAAGAACAAGGCTTATATGAATGAGTCACTGCAGTCACACAGCACCAGCGAAACCATCAGGGCAGCTGTTTGCATGCAACAGACCAGAGGGTGAGGGCCACCCTCACCCTGAGTCCTGATCTGCCCAGAGTTACAAACAAGTAACTTTACACTGGTGAATGGTTTCCTTAATTTTTATTACCTCTGCAACACAGAGAATTCTCTTCCTTATTTCTTGTATGTTGTAAATGGAAAGTTGCTTGCTATCTTTTATCCCTGGCAGGATCCTGGCCTCCAGCAATAAATTAAACAAATAATTTATTGTAAGTCACTGTTTATTTTTAAGAATTCCAGTCACCTGTGAGCATCTGGTGTAACAGCCCATGTTTTATTAGTGTGTTCTAACTTTCTTTCACTTGGGTTTCAAAGTCCACTTGCTAGACAGAGTCAGAAAATCCCTTATTTCCACTGTCATAGGAACCCTACAATTTTTAGAACTCCACAGAAATGCTTGTGCTTGGAGAATGAGTACAGTTTTGTTAGTTAGTCAGTTTGTTTTGTTGGTGGTGGTTTTGTTTGCTTTGTTTTGTCCTGTTCTGTTTTTCCAGTGAGATAGTTTACGTATTCTGCCACAACATCTTGTCTTTATAGACGGCTCATTCACTTTTTCATTTGATATAAAGTCGTAATTGCTCTCTGTCCAGCTTTTCCTCCTCTCACTGGGACACAGTAGGGCAAGGAAACGCTGTGCAATACTGACACCTGCCAATATCTGTCTGAAGAGCACTAACCAATTTACCAGTGCTTCCACATGACCTGACCCTTCTGTACGGACAAAAATCCCCGTGACTTAATCAACAGTTTAAGAAGACAGGCAGAAATGTTAGAGTCTTTAATACTTTTCTCTTTTTTCCCCCCCTTCAACTGGGGAAAATAAGTGCAAGGAAGTCTTCCAAACCAAAGAGAAATTTAGAATCATTGACGCTAAATACATATGTATCCAATCATTTTTGTGATATATTACTTTGCCTAATCATTAACTTAAAATGCCGTATAAGAATTTGTAATCCACAGTAAATCATTTAGTAAGAATGATTTAAATGTACTTCTGGCTAATATAAAACAGTCTAGTTTCCACACTCGGTTGGCTGCCAAACATTGTTTAAGACAGAGGGGAGTGTGTGATCCAAGTTGACATAAGTTATAGCAGATATAATGCTCCAATATAGTGGTGGTTTGCAGATTATTGCATTTAAGAGATAGGAAGAAGATGACATATTAAGTACTATGAAGATTGCCAGGCCTATTTTGTGCCTTAATTAGGATGCTTTGCAACTGTGTTTAATTCTTCTCAAAGTCTACTTAAAAATGCCTTTATGACTATCTTATCTGCAGTGGCATTGGAAAAGTGAAATGCTGGTTTATTTACTAACACAATAAGAAAATAAAGAGACTACCATTAAGGTAGATACACAAAGTTGCTCTTTTCTGTGTGATGGTGGAGGAGTTAATGTTTAAAAAACAGTTGAACCAAGTATGCTCTGTGCTGAAGTTCAGAAGGAAACAAGGAGCAGTGAGAGGTGACATGTCAAGTGGATGTGTGATTGAGGAGGATGACAGGGAATGGCCTTGGGCTTAAAGAAAAGTAGTATGTGACACACAGTAAACAGTAGTAAACAGAGAGGGGATTGAAGACACCTTATGCATTCACAAGTTCCTTAGTTTAGTTTTTTATTTGAAAGTAAAGGAGAAACCAGGGATATGTAAATACTGATTTTAGTATAGAGAACAGTCCCTTCTGTTAAATGCTTGCTATTCACTATTTGTAACAAATATATTATTTCAGCTGTCACAATCACAATCTTCTGGAAAAAGAGACACTTGTGGATTGACTAGCATTTTCTATTTTTTATCTTTTTGTAAACTAAGATTATATTTGCCCCATGCTGGTGCAAAACGCTGGTGGCAGATCTGTTTAATAGCCACTGCAACATGATGCAGCACAGCTAAAAAATTCTGTGATACTCTTCGTAGTCCAGCTGTAGCATCATGGGTGAGCTCTTTGAGTATTTACTTAGCTTTTTGAACAGTTTGTTTTTCCCTCCATGCTGCTCCCTCTACATGATTTCCAGTGCCTGAGGCTCTAACCTTGCTGGAACTTCTCCCTTTTGTAATGCAGTCACAGAGACCAGCCATGTGGACAGGATATTTATGATCTCAGATCCCTCTGATGGATTGGAAAATGTCTATCTCGTGGTGCTTGTCTGCAAATCACCCTGTCACAACTTTTCTTGTGTGAGGTTTGAGAGCACGTTCCCAGCGGAGGAACGATACAGAACCCAGCTCATTCTGCAGTCACTGTGCAGTTCCTGCAGACATTCCCCCTGTGCCACCACCTCCAATGCCCTATTTAAAAGTACATTATAGTCAAACGGGTGTAACTCCTTTAAACACTATGCAGTGAATAGAAAACTTTGCAAAAAATTTACAAACTCAAGTGTTAATACAACAGAATTGGTGGGTTTACAGAAAAGCATATTTTAACAACATTGAGAAAACTGCATATGAGAGTATGGAAAGCAAGGCTATTCCTTAGGAAGTTAAAAATATCCATTTAATTAATATATTATAGAGCTCAAATGGCCACAAGTGAATAATGACTTTTAAATTAATATTTTTTGGAGTACTCAGCTATAAGAGCTTAGAACTATGTATTTTTAGAGTGTTATTGAGCATTTTCTGACAGTTTTGCTGCTTGTAGTAGAGGTACTAAAAAGCAGATGCCTCCTAGTGTTAGGACGCAGACAGCAAAGAGGGGAGGAGGTTTGTTAGGATTTTTTCAAGGGTAGGTGACTTTGAAGGGGGCAGGAAGGTTTTGTGCAGCAGGAAACAGGACAACCAGGCAATTAAAATTAAATTAAGATAAACAGTTTTGCGAGAACTATTTGACCTGACTCCTGCCATATCAATGACCAGCATCTGTACACCTAGTATTAACTTACCTTCTGCATGGTGCAGCATCTATTTATGTGGAGCTCTATCCCTCCTGCTTACAGCTCAGAAACCCCCAGCCAGCCTTACTTGATGTAAGGTTGTGTGTGGCCATGGCTGGAGTAGCAGAGCAGAGCCCTGGGGAAGAATACACAAACTTGAGTCCAGCTGCAAATATTATTAGTGCAGATCCAAAGGAGAGGACAGCAGGGGACAGACAACCCTGCCCTTGTGGCATTTATGTGTCAGGTCAGACAGACTGGTGGATGTGAGCGCTACTCACACTGAGTGGGGAGGCTTGGCAATGACATTGCTGGGGAGTCAATCATCTTTGGGGAGGAGTAAGTCACCTTTTCCCCTGCTCTGGGCACTGCACTGGCACCTGACCAGGTCACTTGCAAAGCTCCTGGATCACATACATCTTGGAGTGAGAACTTGGTGAGGTTTGGTGCCACTGCCTCTCCTCCCTCTCTTCTACCCTCTGCAGGTGATGATGCAGTAGAGCTCTCATCTTAGCTCAGCTAAAACTGGCCAGTAGCATCTCATAGGACCTTGAAGGTCAGGAGTAGGGCATTGTCTCTGTGACTGGAGACAGATGGTGTCTGCTGGGCATACCAGATTTACCTGCAGCAGAAGAGCAGAAATTGTTTTCTGCTCTGGTGCTTCAGCTCCCTCTAGGAGGATTCAGGTATTCAGGAGCCTTCTGTCTAGGAGTCAGGATCTGCAACTATCTTCCACACCATTCCCTCATCACTATTTTTCAACAGTTCTTGGCTCAAAAGAAAGCCATTAAGGCAAGGCTCCTTCAAGGTGCCTCTGCCTGAAATTCTTGCCTGTCCTTTGTTACCATTTCCTTTAATCCTGTGTCCGAACCTGCCATAAGATCTAGCAGCAGAGGGCTGTCCTTCCATCCCAGTGCTTCCTGTCATGCTCCTGACTGCTTGGCCTGTTCCTATAGTTTGCACACCCCCTGGCTGCAGGCAGGAAACCCTGCAAAATGGCACTCTGGGCCATAGATTTCCTTTGGCTACCTCCAAAAATCTTACCTGCTCAGCTGATAGCCTTGCTAGCTGTGTAAACACTCATGTGTAAGAGGAGCCATATCTGCATGTGTGTACACCACCCTATCTTGTCTAAACAGCGACACCTCCTGATACCCAGGCTGCAGCTGCGTTAGTGGGTTACTATCCAATAAAGTTGTTGTTGTTGTTACACACAGTAAATGACCTCCCGAGGGCCACCCTTAACAAGAACCATGTCTGCTCCTGCGTTTCATTCAGTGCCAAGCATGCTGTCAGCACTTAACAGCTATTAATAATAACAGAAGGAATTACAAAGCTTCATGGGATAGAATAAAGCCTGCTTAAAGGCAGTTCTTTGAGAGCTGTCCTACATTGCTTGTATTCACACATCCAAACTGGATCTATTTAAGATGACAAAGTTAAAATTACCAGTGTAATGTAATTCTAAGTTTGAAGCTTTGCCAACCATTAACTGCTAAAACTATTTCTATAAACAAAGAGCACTTTCTAAAGGAACATTCACTTCAGCTTTTAACTGTGATTTCCTGGGGGAAACAGTTGTGTTGGTGAATATTCAAACATGCAGTTTATTCATATGTTAATTAAAAAGTGTTTATAATAGTAGTGAAGATTTCTGTTTTGGGCATTTTCTGGCAGCTATTTGATTAAAACTGGATTGAAGCATTCATCCTATTCTTCAGGTTCTGTAGCTGTATGGAAAATGACAACAAATACCTGATATGAAAGTAATGATTTTTCAGATATATTGCATCGGCCTGGTGTAACTGTGGGCAAGTAACATTATTTTAATTGGTTGCATCTATGGAACCATGGCTGAATTCATTCCGATTTTGTTGATAATGAGCACCTTAGAAGTTTCTACGGAGAGCTGAAAAAACATACTCCTGTATGAAGCATGAAAAACAGTGTGTAATTTGTCACTTTTGAAACAGATGGGTTTCTTTCAGTTTTCTGTGGCAGGTCAGGCAAAGTTTACTCTCATGATGGTGAGAGAAAAGAGAGCTGGGTAATATAATAATCAGTTGTTGAAAGGTGTCAAATTAGGATTAGGTGGTTCTTTAATAAGTGAAAGATGAAAAATTCAACTGCAAGATACACCTTATTAAATACTTTTATATATATTATTATTATTATTATTATAAAATGTATTGTGATGCTGATTAAATGAACAATGAAAATAATTTATCCTCTGATAATGAACAATAACATCAGTTTCTGAAAAATACCAATGGATACTTTTTCCTAGTATTTCCACTCTTGCTTTTCAGTCTTCAGTGACTTAATCATTGTGTCATTAGGTTAAATCAAGATGTGAGCATTTCAGGCATGTCCGCATGTGATTATCAATTACACTCAATCATACAACCCAAGATGGTCTAAATGGGCTCGTGACACGACTCTGCAATCACACACTTTCTTCTGACCTCATTGCTTGTGTATTTAACTTGACTAAAATATGTGTCCAGTGCAGCAGAGAAGAATACAAGCAGAGATCCTGTGCTATGTTTAGGAACCTGCTATCACCTCTATGCCTTTGACAGTGAGTTCTTCAGACTAGCCTACTTATCTTATATTTTCACATCGATTTTCATACGCTATTGGAACAATAGCAACAATAGTAGCCAGAGAGAAAGTGTTATAATCAGTTCTGTTTGCTAGATGTATAAAAGCACATGGTGAATCTGGCAACCACAACATTTTTGTTAGTTTTTTTATGGGGTCCAAGGAAAATCTCTGATTTATGTTGCTCTGTGACAGTTTAATGGTGTTGCTTGTTATGAAAAATTGGGGGACCTAATGTTCCCAACACCAATATAAGCAACTAGGTGCCAGATAAAATGAGCCTGAATTCATTAAGTTACACCTGCACCAACAATACTTACGCTGATGTACATTCTGACCTGATGATATTACAAGTGAATTATTGTCCAGTTAGATCACATGTACAGTTTTGATTATGATGGCATGTTTATTCACATTAAGGTTTCACTACTTGTTTGGAAATAGGGACATGGTTTTGCAGCTCATTTGGATTTTTTTTCCTAAACAGATGGAGGAGAGGCTGGTTTTTGTGAAAATAACAGGAAGGTAACATAAAATACTTGAACATGTAACATAAAAAAAAACATTTCAGTAATGCTACCCTCAGGGTCACCACCTCGGTCTGTATGGCTAAGTAAACATAAAAGATTAACACATTTGTTGCTTGATTTTGATTAACTGTCAAGAGCAACACACAGAGCATGACCCGAGAAGGCAAAGGCATTAAAACAGATATCATAATATGTAAAAGGAGTTTATTTTTCCCCCCCTAACCATTACCTGGCTTTTTGTTTTCTGCCATGTTAAGTCTGTCTTTCCCTTCTTGACTTTTTCCTAACTTCCATTAAAAGCAAGGCCAAATCCTAACTAATTCTTACATGGAGCTTGAACAATTTATGAAAGGGCTTGTGCAGTTGCCTACCACAGCAGGAGTCGTGCAAATATTTTCCACTTTGATGCTCCCAGTGCTGCATTCTCTCATCAACTGGCACATTAGTCCAGTTCCCACTGACACAGCCTTACAGAAGCTGATTTTAAACAAATCATTCTACTTTTTGCATGTGTGTACTGGGTTCATGTATATCTATGTTTGCTCCTTTGGCAGCACAGTGCTGTCTGTAGGTGTCTTGATCTGTCTCTGTTTAGTCAGTGTGGAGGGCAGAAGGACAAAGCACCTGTCAGTCTGCAAAAGACCAAAACAACATAGAAAGCTCTACAATAGTGCATTGCTGGCACATTGCAAAACGCTCAAGTACCTCTGATTTGAGAGCAGAATCTGGGGAAGTGGAATAGAATAAAAATAAGAATAATAATAAGAATAAGAATAA